>NC_040044.1:36466934-36481619 GCF_003713205.1 Coffea eugenioides
AATCACGGCAGGACTGGGTATAATCCCGCTGACCGTTTTTATCAAATTGGGACCGGGTTTTATCCCGCCAATCTCGACAGGACCGGGTATAATCGCCAATCTCGGCAGGACCGGGTTTAATCCCGCTGACCGCTTATCTCACATTGGGACCGGGTTTTATCCCGCCAATCTCGGCAGGACCGGGTGTAATCCCGCTGACCGCTTTTCTCACATTGGGACCGGGTTTTATCCCGCCAATCTCGGCAGGACCGGGTTTTATCCCGCTGACCGTCCACACCCCGTCAGGCTCAGATGTCGTCTCACTGACCAATTCATCATACTGGGACAAATTTTGAAAAGATTCCCTCAAAAAAAAAATCAATCAAAAAAATCCAAAAATCAAAAAAAAATCCAAAAATCCAAAAATCCAAAAATCCAAAAATCAAAAAGTCAAAAAATCAAATCAAGTTCTCACGGCAGGTTCGGGTTTGATCCCACTGTCCGATTGTCAAAAGACATTTCATTTTCACCGCCACTGGAGCATGGGTTTGTCCCACTAGTGTGCCTTTCAATTTTCATTTGCACCACTAACAAACATGGGTCAGTCCCATTAACACTTCATTTCGCTTCTTTCATTTGCATCACCAATAAACATGGGTCAATCCCACCAACACTCCATCTCACTTCAATTCATCAATTTTACATTTCTGTCCGGGTCTATCCCGTGGGTCTATCCCAATTTAAATTTCAGTCCGGGTCTATCCCGTGGGTCTATCCCAATTTTACATTTCTGTCCGGGTCTATCCCGTGGGTCTATCCCAATTTTAAATTCCAGTCCCATTTAAATTGCTGTTCGGGTCAGTCCCGTTTTAAATTTCTGTTCGGGTCAGTCCCGTTTTAAATATTCTGTTCGGGTCAGTCCCGTTTTAAATTTCTGTTCGGGTCAGTCCCGTTTTATTTTCCATGTTCGGGTCAGTCCCGTATTAGAATTTCTGTTCGTTGGAATCTTTTGCAGCCCAATAACACAGGTAAGTATTTGGTGTCTACTTCTTTGTCTCAAGTTTTTCCAAAACTCAGACAAAGAGGGGCAAACTGTAGACACCAAATTTTGAATTGATTTATATGCTTCGTTTTAGTGATAAGTCTTGTCTATTGATTTTTGTTTATCTCATGATTTTTGTTTTAAATGGTTTGCATTTTTGTTTTGCCCCTTTAGATGTTATTTTATTTTATTTTTAGTTTTATTTACTTTTTAGTTTTTTAGTTTTTGTTTTTTAAGTTTTAGCGTAGAAAATCATGAAGAAATGAAAAAAGGAAAAATCATGAAAAAAGAGGAAAAAGAAAAAAAAAGAAAAATAGCATTTTTGTTTTTATTTATCTATTTTAGTCATTTCTACTTAATTTAAATTTTGTTTTTGTTTGGTTCATTTAGGGAAAAAAGAAAAAAGGAAAAATGTTGAAAATGGAAAATGAAAAATTGCATTTTGGCCATTTTTGTTTAGTTTTTGTTTTGTTATTATTATTACCTAGTTTGTGTAATTTTGTCGTTATTATTATTTATATTTTGTTTTATCATTTCTGTAATTATTATTGTAAAAAAAAAAAAAAAAAAAAAAAAAAAGAAGAAACGCGACTGCAAGCTGCGTTTTTCGCAGCTTTGCAAGGAAGGACTCGGGGAGCCCTTAGCTGCAATATGGAGAGGATGGCTGAGTTGTTTTAGGGCTAGAGGGCTAGTATAAATAGAAAAGAAGAGGGAGCCGCAACGGGGGAGGTTTTTTGGGGAGAGCATTAACAGGATAGGATCGGAAAGAAAGAAAAACGAAAAAGAGAAAAAACAAGAAAGCTAAGCAGGAACAGCAGGGGAGAGTTGGAGAAAGCCGAGAGGGAGCTAACGAAAAGAAAAAAAACTGAGCAAAGGGAGAAACTGAGAGGGAGTCTGGACGGCTGGGCTGTGGAAAAGATAGAACAGGGGGGGACGGAGAGAAAAGCTGAGGTTGAACGGCTGTGAAAGAAAACAGCAGAGAGATAGTGAGTGACGACTGAGGAGGTTGAAGCTGCGGTGGAAAAGGCTGATTCTGCAGCCATATTTCGGGGCATTTTACTCTTTCATCATAGCTTTTCTTGAGGAACTTTGAATTTCTGCACCATTTATGTAGCTAGAGGAAGAACGTTTGTTCATAAATTTTGTTGAAAAGACGATTGGAAAGACTTCGAATTTGGCCATAAAAATTGCTGCATCATCAACCCTGGTTCCGCTGCAACTTGCTTCCTTCAATATTCTGGTGGATTTCACTCATCCCTTTGCGAAGTACTCCTAAGATTTCGGCTCCATAAAAACGTTAAGAGGTAATCCTCCCTCACTTTCCTTTCTTTTCCAACCTGTTTGCACGTAAAAGTTCAAGAAAATCTAGCATTTTTCTGGTTCATGGTGCAGTTTTGTTGTTTTGCTGGGTTTGATACATTTTTTATGGGTCGGGTGGATTCTGTTCGAATCAAGAAATGACAAGGAAGCTAATTGTGAATACTTGTTTTTGCTGTTTTTGCAAGTCCCGTAGGTTGTACTCAAAAATCTTGTTTTGGGATTTCTTGTTGAGAACTCATGAATGAAAGTTGTCAGCTTGCTTCCATCTGTGAACTTGTTGAGATGTTTGCCATGAATTTTGTGTCTCTTGTTCGTTCTTGATTGCAAGATTATGGTTCGGATCTTAGGTTCTTGTCTTGTAGATTTGGGTTTGAAGTTTCGGCAGAGATTTAAGTAGTTTTGCTGCCTCTTGACAAGCCGCGAATTTGTAGCAGAAACTTGTAAAGCTGTAGATAAAAATCAGCGAATAAGAATTGCATGATCCGTTCTAATTCTGATTTTCCTTTCCTTTGCTTGTTCGGGTGTTGCAGTTGTGTATTTGGATGCAAAGGTTTTGTGTATTTGAGTCTGGAATTTGACAGACAATAGACATGTTCATGGCAGCAATAACAGAAATTTTTCCAGAATTACATGCTCCCCTTCTAAGTTTTTCTCTTCTTTCTGGGTTTATTTGGATGTTGAATTTTGCGAGTTCGTCGTTTGGGATCGAGGCTTTGATGTTGGGTTGGTGTATTTGGGTCTAAAATACTTGGGCTATGATTGAAGGCCTGGTAAAAAACAGATTTCTGATTGCCGAAAGTTGCATGAAGCTGCGTTAGCCTCCATGTTTTTGATTTCCATAACGATCCACAAGCTGGACTTTTTGTGCCTTGTTTGCATGCTTAATCTTATGGCGAAGGGAAGAGTTGGAGATCTTGGTGCTGAGCTTGTGTTTGTGGGTCTACAAAATAAAAAAAAAACATTTGAATCATGCCAAAGTGCTTGCTGGAAAATGCATATTCATTTTGCTGCACCAGAAATTTACGGTTGTGTCTTGCTATTTTCTTCCATTGCGGTTCCAAACTTTGCTGTTTTTGTTAGATAGTAATTCCAGCATGTTTCTTCTTGTTGTGTTGGCATGAATGAGTTGAATTTGAATAAGGAGTTGGCATGGAAATGGTTGTAAGAAAGGAGATTGATGAAGTTATACAATGTTGCAGCAATTCCTTTATTTGTGTTTATGGCAGAAAATTTGCTTCCTACGTGATTGCATGCTTATGCATGAAATAATTTCTAAAAATTGCACTTTGGCCCCCCGAGTCTCCCCTTGTTCCACTAGGACCCAATCAATTAAAGAATTTCATCAAATTGGTCCTTGATAATTTTAATTTGTGCAACTTTATTGCTTGTTTGCTTCAATTAACTACCATGCTTTGTTTCAATTGCGCTTAAGTCCTGACTTTAGGGGCTTCATGATCAAGTGAGCTTTGTTTTGCACATTTTATTTAATTTTCCCAAATAAATTGGTACCTTGACCATTTCTATTATTTTGGAGGATAAATAAGTGATTTCGCTTCATTGGGGCCCAATTTCAAGGGAGGTACACTCTACCCTTTTATTTGCATTTCATTTGCCCCTACGTGCTCCTACGTGTTATGTGAATATGCATGCCTACTCCGCTTTCCTTACCTCCTTGCGTGCATTTACTTGCTTTTACTTTTATTTAAGTTTTATGGGGTATGTGTACACCTCCTGGCTTGTAATAGATAGGGCTCGGAGAGCATCTTGTCCATTTCCCCTTTCCCTTTATGCTTTTATGGGGTATGTGTACACCTCTTGGCTTGTAATAGATAGTGCTCGGAGAGCATCTGGTCCACTTCCCCTTCCCCTTGGTTGCTTGTTTTTGTTGTTACATGTTTAATTGCTTTATTAGGCTCTTGCATCTAGTCGAGCATGCTAAGTGTTACGTGTTACGTGTTTACGAGTGTTTTGGCATGTCTACTTGCTTTCATAGCCATGAATGAATGGAATGGATGAATGTACGTTTCCGCTAGTCCAACGCTAGTCGGAGTTCATAGAATGGGCTAGTCCAACGCTAGACCCGTAGGGATTTCCCCTCGTTAGCACATCATTTGCTTGCTCACTACATTTTCATGCATTTTTTCTTAGTTTTTATCATTTAGCATGCTCCTCTAGTCCCTTCCCTCTCACTTTAGATTTTTGCATCCCATACTAGCTATAGGGTTCATTTTGCTTGAGTGTCCCCTTCCGATAAGGGAAACGAGCGAGTGTGGCTACTCGATAGCCTTAGCACGCTAGTTTCGCCTTCTAATCAAAGGGAAAATCAAGTCACGATTTAGGTCTCCCCGTACCCAATATGCATGAATTCCCTAGGCTCATGCACTCTTAATCCACTCTATCATTACACTTTCACTTTTGTCTCATTTGCACACGTGCACCTTTTTATCACCTTCACTTGCACACGAACATTTTATCTTCACTCGCACACGAGTACTTTTATCTACATTTGCACACCTTCACTTGCACACGAACATTTTATCTTCACTCGCACACGAGTACTTTCATCTACATTTGCACACCTTCACTCTTATCTTATTACTTTTGTCATTTTTCTCACTTCACACAAACTCACACTTTCACATGGCATGCATTCCACTCATTTGTCATGTCATTTAGGTTTAGGTGTGACCTCTCCAAAAGGATCATTATTGGGCTTCACAATTAATGTGATTGGCACCACTCAACCTTTGAAGAGAAATTTCCCCCGATCCCCCTAGGTCTAGGTTTTTGCATTCATATAGTCATGTCCAACGTGCGAACATATATTGGGTAGAAAACTAGGAAAGGTAAGGTTAAGTCGCGCAACTAGCCTTGGCTAGGTCAAAGGGGTGCCTTGGATTCTATCCTTGCCTTCCCCTTTGTCAAACGTGACCCCCGAACCTTTTTCTTTGGCTTACGTGGACTAGGAGTCGTTTTAAAAAGGGTTTTACTACTTTGTCTTTAAAAAACACTTTTTGGGTGACTTGGTACACCCCAAATTTATACCAAGTGGCGACTCCGTTTTCATATTTTAAAAACCCTTTTTAAGAAATTTCATTTGGCCGAATCGTCGCTTTCCAAAGTCCCATGGCCTTTTACTTTTCATTTTGCACACGCTCACACCACACTTCACACCACACACATTCATCATCACACACACATTTCACAATCAAAAAGTGGGGCGCGACAGTGTGTATATTTTGAAAATCATAAGAGAATTATATGGTAAAGTATTAAATCATAAGAGGGTTATATAGTAAAATATAAAAATCACATGGGATTACTGTGTCATGTATTTATAAGGGTAATTTCGACATTTTTAGAAGTTCTGCTAGGAATAACTATTTCCGTCACTTTGATACTTTAATCCAAACCATGAGGGAGATATGTATAGTTTTTAAAACTATAACGGGGTTATGTAAAAAAACACCAAACCACAGGAAAATAAAATGTAATTTGCCCTAGATTATTTAAAATATTATTTGGAATAATTATTGTAACACTTTTTATGATATTGTGTATGTGACATAAAAAGGTTGTTGGAATGATAAAAAATTGATTGAAAATTGTAATTGTGATACTAGCAAAATAATATTCGAGAAATAATCTGCTATTCAAGTTGGTCATTTTACTAGGTGCTAACATATTCTTATCATTTTACAATTGCGATTAGTTATGTGGGAAAATGTGTTGCATCAAAGGTTTTTAATTTTTGTCAATTTTACTGACGTTGCCATCTATTGAGTTTAATGGGACAAATATGAAAACTTAAAGTGTAAAATATTGAAAATTAAAATTTAGAGGACAAAGTGAAAATGCAATTCAAATTTGGGAGTGCAAAGCCAAATTAGTCCTACATGTTATAATCATTTTTGGGACACACCCAAGAACATCATTTCCTAATAAAAAGTTTCGTATAGAAAGAACGAATGCATGCTTCAATTGTCATTACAATTTCACCTCCCAATAGATAATCGGTAAATCAATATCAACTGTGATAATTGAAAAAAGTCCAAAACAAAATAAACCAAAAGATATATAGTTTTCTTTTTTCTCTTTTTTCTGGATTATTTCCACTTTGCACCCCTAATCTTATACCACTTTCTCACTTTACACCTAAATTTTAATTTGGAATACTTTGCATCGTAAACTCTTAATTTTCGACACTTTGCACTCTGTACTCTCAATTTTGTTCCATTTAAATCCAATCAATGATCATATTCAGAAAATTAACAAGATAAAGAATGGTAAAAACTAATGACAATGTGTCATTTTGTTTAAATTATGATTTTAACTTTTTTTTAAATCACTTTCAGTACATTGTTATTGATTTATATGGAAAAATACTAATATTGTTAGCAAAATTAATGAGATAAAAGATGGTGGCAATTAATAAAAATGTATTGTTTCGTTTTTGTTACAATACCTTGGAACCATTATACCACTTTTGGCATATTGTCATTGATTTGTTAATCCTCTATAATATTAATTTTACTAAAATTATCATTGATTGGGTTTAAATGGGATAAACTTGAGAGTTTAGGATATAAGATGTCCAAAGTTAAGAGTTTATGGTGTAAAGTATTTAAAATTGAAATTTAAAGTGTAAAGTAAAAAAGTGATATAAGTTCAGGGATATAAAGTGGAATTAGTACTTCTTTTTCCATCAATGATTATCCCAATCCCAAATACAGCCTACTATTTCCTTTTTCTTGCATTAATTAGTCAATTAAAATTCAAAAGGAAAAGAAAAGAAAAGAAAAGAAAAGAAAACTTAATCTACTCCGATTCCGAGCCATATTCGCGGATTAGCTAAGCTTGATCAATCCGGCATGCCTTATATAAGAATGGTTAAGTGTGTCAGCTCTCTAAGGGAGTAATACTCTTCGTTTAATGTTTATAAAAAAAAGAAGCTAAAAATGCCATAATTAATGATTATGAAGCGCCCTGAAAGGATTATGAAAAAAAAGTGAATGCTAAAAAAAAAAAACTAGTCGACTTCCTTTTTTTGTTTTTTTGTTTATTGACAGACAAATTCATATTCTATTCATACTCTAAGAGTCTATTTGGTTCATGGGATGACACAGGATTGGATTAATCATCGTGTGTTATCCTATGTTTGGTTGCATTTTATACCTAGGATAACACATCCTATCTAGCCGAATTAATCCCCTATTCATGGGATAAAATAATCCCATAGAGAGGTGGGATTAGTCATTCCAAGATGACTAAGAAATAGAATGATAAAATTTTAGACTAATTTATCCTTACAAAAAATATAAATTTATACTCTTATAATTGTATAACCCTACTCCCAGATGATAATATAATATGAATGGGCTAACTTGCCCCTACTAATTAATTATAGAGTTTTTTGACTAATTTGCCCCTACTACCAATATAACAATATTTGGACTAATTTGTCCTCATGAATGATTCAAATTCATATTGGCGATTATATAATCATACTCTCACGTAATAAAATATAATAAATAGACTAATTAGCTCCTATTAATTATATTAAATTTTTTTGACCAATTTGCCTCTATTCACTATTTTAAAAATTTTGGTCCCCTATTAATTGATTTAAATTTTTTGATTAATTTGCCATACCAACATCATAATAGAAGGACTATATGGCTTTTGGACTAAATTACCCTTGATAAGCTTATTTTCTAAACAAAATTTTATATAAATACATAATCTTAGCAATTGGGTTTTGTGAATGAGGGTTTCAATAAGCTTAAACTCGATTCAAAGAAAAATCTTCTATATTAACTTGAGTTCGACTCAATTTAAAACTCTTAACTAAGTTAGGTTTTAATCAATTTAATCCTAATTTACCAAATCCGGCCCATTATTTAATTAAATTTTCAAAAACTTGGTTGCCCACCAAGGGACATCCGCCCAGCCGACTTGGTTGCCGGTGTTAGGATAGGAAGATAGAAATAAACATTAGTGGAACGGCACCGTTTGGGAGATTAGGGGAATTAGTTAGTGGAACGGCACCGTTTGGAAGTTTTGTGAAATTGTTAAGTGGAACGGCATCGTTTTGGCCATTTGCTTTGTTAGTTACGGTAGTTAGTTTACAACAATTAATGGGGGCCACCCTCTGTAACAAGTCAGACAGTTATGATCTTCTCTCGTCTCTCTCTTCTCTCTCCCTTAGTTCTCTCTCATTCTTTCCCCAATTTCCCATTCTTTCTAATCAACTCTGTAAAATTCATCATTTCTATAATTCAATCCATAACAGCCGGACTCTACTACTACTGTCTCTCTTCTCAGTTCTCACTCGAATAAAATTTCAGAATTAACGAACAACCAGCACCGCGGTGCTCTGTTTCTTTGTCCAACCGCCACTCTCAATCTCTTCCACTTTCTCTTCTAGCTGTCTCCTCCGAAAGAGGTAAGCTTTGGTATTTTTCTACCAATACATATAGGCAATACACCTTGTTTTAGGGCTTTTTCTTTTTCTTGTTTTTGGTGTGAATTTGTTGCTTAGTTGCTGTAATTTTAGCCGAATTGGATAGTGAATGTCTTTTTAGTTGCGAAAGTTTAACCTAGAGCTCGTTAATTAGCTAGAAATTACTCAAGTAAATGAAAAAGATAAAGCTTGACAAAGCATGGGGTTGAAGAAGCAGGTTTCTTTTTGTTGAATTTTCTGAGGATGAAAATAGATTGGTTCAAGAAAGCACCAAGTTGTGGATTTGTGTTTGGAAGTGTTAATAAAATACTGCTTTAAGCTCTTGAATACAATATTTCTGATTTACTTGTTTGTGTTTATGGTATTTTTTTTTCTTTCCTAAGAATTTTTTGAGTTTGAGATACTACTTTCAGAATGAGATTCTACCGTGCATATTTCCTTGGGGTTAATTTTGCCTACAAATGCATCTGAGATTTCTAGCAGGGCCGCAGTTCTAGCAGGGTTAATTTTTTTCTTAATGTGATTCTTGATAAGCTCAATGTGATTCTTGGTAATCTTGAATATTACCAATGATTTTGCAATGCATCTTGTGTTTTCAGATTAACTCTAAACATGCCGAAGTTCAATGCTATTCCGAAAAACCCAAAAAGGCGTGATACAGAGTCAACAAATACCCCATTTGCCTACAGTTACTGTAACCAGGAGTATAATATCTCTTTGACTGAGGCTGTAGAACACGTCAAGAAATGTAAAAAGGTGAGAAAGCAATAGTAACTTAGCCACCTCAGAATCAATTGCTAAGGCATTATTGTCCTTTTAATGATAGGAAAAAGCGGCTGCCGCTAAGGCTGCAGCTGCGGCTGCCGCTGCAGAGCAACAGCTGCAGGAAGAAGCTCGTCGGCATGGGGCGCAGGAGCGAGCTCGTGGGCGTAGAGGGCAGCAGCAGCAGCAGCAACAGGCCCCGGCCATGTGACAACAGCAGCAGCAAGCAGCCAATGTGGAGACAAGCATGACATTGTTTCACTTATCTTTTATTACTCCTAGCAGTAGTTTTGACAAGCAGCACTCATTTTCCAACTATTATGTTTACCTAAGGAGAATTGGATGCACCTTATGCAATCATTCTTCTGGTTGTGCATACAGCGATCCAGCTTATTCTCAGTTTGGATCTTTACCAGGAACTATTAATGTGATGAAATATTTTCTTTTCTTTTCTTTTCTTTTCTTTTTTTTTTTTCTAGGAATGAGGATCTCTTATGTAGAAAATCACATACAATGGAAAAGGCAAAACAATGCTTGAGCCTACTGCCAATGCCACTTCCTAACAAATAGTTTTGTGAAAGGAAAGTAAAAGAAGAGAGGAAACTGAATTGTTAATTAGTGATATAAATTGTTAAATTTTTTTTCACTTGTTATCAGATCATGCTGCAAAGCATAGGAAACTGAAGCTAATATTTATTGGTGAGCGTGTACCATGGATGTAAGAGGTAGGAAATACAGGCCTTCATGGGACTCAAAAAATGAAAATCAGTACAACATAATGGAATGTAGTGGTGGCTTACCTTGTCCTCATCCATTTTTATCATGGTCTGGTGATATGTGAGGCCCAAGATGGCTACAAAGGGGATGATATTAACCGTTTCCATTCCCATCAATTGACCAAAGAATTGTTTCACATACTTGGAGGCACATAAGAAATTAAAATCAAATTAAGCCAAAGAATTAATTAACAAGAGTTTGTCTTATGATAACCAACTACAGTATAAGCTTCGAGCCATTTGGTCTCAAATGAAGCCAAATAATTAACTGACAACAGATACGCTCCAAGTCATTTTGTCTTACCTCTAATCTATGGCTTATCTTGACGAAGGTAACAACGGCAGAACCCAACTCTGGCATGCTAGCTTGACGAAGGTAACATCGGCATAACCCAACTCTGGCATGCTAGCTTGACGAAGGTAACAACGGCATAACCCAACTCAGGCGCGCTTTTCGCTTTGCAATTGGACATGGAAGTTTCACTGATTGACTTCGATTTTCCATGTTATACACATACAGGTTTCTGTCAAATAGCTCGGCAAAATATATAGAGTTTCTCCTAATTCCAGGTTCTTGTATGGAGCATGTCATCCCATAATGGTGATTCAAGAAAACCACCTGATCCCCCAAATTCTTCACCTCCTCACACACTATTTCAGAAGTATTCACCCGAAAAACTTTGAAGTAGGCAACAGTGTAGTTGCCTGGGGCTGAGTATATTTTAAAAACAAATAAGAGTTCGCCAGAGGACTCGATCAAATACTTATCATAGAAAGAATTCTCCGGAGGCAATGGGCAAGGTAGTTGAAAAGGTGAACCGTCCTTTATTATGTGGCGAAGAAGTATTGTTGGACCTACAAAATCAAGAGTAACCAATGCATGACTCTGCATCATCAGGCCATACATTTTTCCATTCATGACAGTTACAGTCGACAAAGAATCCTCTCCAAATACTGAACTTTGTTCAACAAAGTTATCATCACCAAGCCGGCAAAATGCAAGTCGATTAGGGGATCCAATAAAAAGAACATGGCAATTGGAGTCACCAGGGGGTCCAGACAATAAGGCAGATGTAACACGGTCGAAAGATTCAAGCAACGGAAGTTGAATATTTTCCATAGATACAGGATTAAAAAGATGACAATCATCTGTTTCCTCGTCTTCCAAAATTAGCCAACCAAAACAACAGCGGAGTACAAGCTTGTCCCTCAGATAAGGGACAATCCTGGTATGATAGCGGTTTTCTATGCAGCTGAAGAAAGTATGCCTTTGTAATTGCTTTCCATGAGATATCAAAAGCCAAGGGTAAACTTGCGGGATGAGTGGAGGCTGAACGTACTGTGGTTCACCATCTATTGATTCTTCATCTTTCGTCATTGTTTGGTTGATTGTCGCTAAACTTGAATTGATGTTTACCGAACCTGTTGCTTGATTTAGTCCTGTACTTCGCATGTCCCAGCCGAAGCAAAACTTAGGTTATATGGGGAGAGACTTTCTAGTAATATTCCTTGGAAGGACGGGCACCAAAAGTCTCAATGGTTAAACGACTTTTCCCCAGGACAAATGGAAAGGATATATAAAGAGGATGTTCTCCAATTTGGGATCCAAAAGCAGCAAGGAAAAGGGGTCTTCAGTTTTAAATACCATAGGCAAAGTCACAAACTGGAAAAAGATTACATCTTATTGGTGTGAATTAAATTTTTGTCTTCTGAGCCGCAGTTTCCAAAGGGGAAAAGGATTCTATTCTGGATGTGAAAAAGGTTGATTCCTAACACTGCTCTGTTTCCTTCTCGCACCACTAGCAGCCACCGTGGCCACTTTCAATCACTTCGACTTTCTCTTCTCCTTATCACCTCCCAAAAATGTAAGCTTTGCTCTATCATAATCTAAATATAAGTCACCTTTCCCGGTACACTACAGGGTATTTTATTAAATCATAATAAAAGCCATCAATTTCACATCAGAATGCACATAAATGACAGAAAGAAGAAAACCACAAGGAGCCAGCAAACAGAATAAAGCTGCAAGCATATTACTCTAAGCCAACAAGAGCTCATCTTCATATTCATGAATAACGAAATTTGCTCCCCTCTTTCCTCAGCACATCAACACCCAACAAAACTACCAAAAATCATCTCGAATACAAATTATACTAATTAAGGGAGGAAAAAAGTCTTAATTGGAAATATTGCCAATGAAATACTCTCAACTCAGGATAGATCTGACAAAAACACATACAAATCATAGATTCAATCAATAAGAGACACAGAAAAAAAGACCAGAACCGTACAAGACAAACCAACATCAAGAAAACGTATGAACCAAATAAGTCAGCCAAAGAACAGTTTAGAAAAATAAAGGATGCATACCTTTTAGATGATAAAACAAGTCTAACCAATTCAACCACGATCAGATCCTTTTTTTTCCTAGACTTAGGTTGCAGGCTGAAAGAGAGATAAAAAAGGAGTGGCCGCAGAGTCGTTATGCTTAAGATTAGGTTGAACATAGGAGAAGTGCTGTTTGACTGGGCAAGTTCTGAAGTACAGTCGAGGGTTCCTGAGTTAAAACGACCGCTTGCACGGACGGCATATTTGAAGGTACAGTTTTACCCATGTTTGACTGCAGAGGTATTGTTGATACAAAAGGCTGTTTCCGATATTTCATCCTACAATGACTTTCGGTTTTAATTACGGGGTCCCACATTAATTTAAGGATGAATTCCAGCCGTGAGATGTGACCACCTGAGCCTCTTATCACCCTCGGATTGTGTAAGTTTTGTTCGTTTGTTGTTTTTAACTCACGGGCAATGTACCGATTACAATTTAGGGATAATTTCAGAAACCTCCCTTGAGGTTCCAACAAGCAATTACAGAGAGCTCACTACAATTTTTAAAAATTACAATTATCTCCCTTACTTTTAAGATTTATATAACAATATAGACCTAATAGTTTATAATTTTTCACAAATATCCTAAAATACCCATTTTTAGAAAACAAAACAATGTTTTAATCTTTAATTTTTTATACGTGTCATGTTCACTAAAACAAACAAAGTCCAGCGACTCCAACTCATCTCAAAATTCATTACTTGCTAATTTTTACCTAATAAAACTCACTATCACCACTACCAATACTAAACTAAAAAATACACCCATGTCCCTAAGAATATAATTTATTATTGCTCTAGTACTCTTAGAAATAGAGATAAAATTCTACTTTTATAGTAAAATCACAATCAATAAGTAAATAAAAGAGAGAACCAATGAGTAATTGCTAGACTTTTTTACTTAATAAACATAATAGTCACTTCTTTATGTTCCAACTCTCAATTTCATTTTTTCCCTATATCATTGCTACCTTTTTCATCTTCCCCTAGTTTGACAATAAAATTCACAATATGCACCTTGTTAATTTGGTAACTTCAATTGGTTAACATTTGTAAAGAGTAAAACTATTGGAAAAAGAAAAAGAAAGGGTCTAAAATTTTTATAGTAAGAAAGAGATAGGAAGACAAAAAAATACAGATAAATTTTAAAGTTGGTAAAAAATTGATAGTGGTATAATTGGTAACAGCGGAGCGCGATATTGGTGAGAGAGAGAAGGGGTTGTAGGAGAAAAAGAGAAAAACAAATGAAAGAGAGAGAGAGGGAGGGAGGAAGCAATGAAAATGAGAAAATTGATGGAGATTATTTTTCGAGATTAGGAAATGACAACTATAATAATAAGAAGTATTTTTCGGCTTTAAATGTCCCTTTATGAATTAATTATTAGGTGGAGGACATTTTAGTTATTTGATTGGACCAAGAGAGATCTATGTAATTATTGAAACCTCAGGGTAGCCAAATGAAATTGTTGAAAATCTCAAAGGAGGTTTCTGAAATTATCCCTACAATTTATTCATGCAACATTTTTTATCCTTTCCAAACTCCTTACAATGCACATTCACCCGTAGAAAGGGCAACCAGATTTGCTTTTCTGATTCAGTTTTGGTCCTTTCGGAAACTCTCAAAGGGAAAAATTGCTATCTCCACCCCATTACAGCTTGAAGATGCGGCTCGTATAAAGACTGAATTGAATGGAAGATAGGGGAAAGGCCATTACTATCAGTAAGTTTATCTTGGCTTTTTTTTCTTTTATTCCATTATATTTTTTAATAAATAATCTCTGCTTACAAATTTTTGGAGTGACCATAAATTTTGATTAAATTTGCCATGCAATTTTGTTGAATTTATAGTGAGATTCAAGTTCTCATCTTTTGAGTAATTTTTGTTGCAATTATGGCAATACTCTTTTTTTTTGGTTTGCAATTCACTCAAGCAACACTATGAAATTGTAGGCTTTG
>NC_040044.1:36789315-36946850 GCF_003713205.1 Coffea eugenioides
ATTTCACTTTCTGGCTGCCTTTCACTTGGCTCAGCATAAGTTTTATGTGGTTCACCACATTGTGTTAGAGGCTGCTACCTACTTTGTATTTCATACATTTCATCATCTCTATAATAATCTGTGTAATGTTCAAATTCCCTCTCATCACATGTTCCATCACCATCACACTCGCCTCCTTCTCCCTTATTTTCAATTCTCTCTGAGTCAATCGGTTCACTATCTCCAGAAGTTGAGTGCAAGCCTGCTGCAATTGTAGATGTATCACCTTGGTCAGTAGCTCCATGCACTGCTTGTTTTTGTATAATACTATCCTTCCACTCTAAAGCAGCAAATGATCGCGGAATATAACCCCTTTTTTTCATAGATTGTGAGGTTTTCACAAATTTACTATTACATGCATTCATTCTTTGACCTTGCTCCCCATCATCAATTCCTGAATTATCACTGTAGACTTGTGCACATCTTGTGATTTTACGATGGTCTTTGTTTGAATTTTTAACACCTCATCTTCTGGAACATAGTCGCATATCACTTCCATCAACTTGAATTGCTCCACCCAACTACAAAACTGTCTGATATGCTCGTCAGTTTGGAGTTCTCTCAATCCATTGTTGATATCACTTCTTGGATCAAGATAATAGTACAATATGACATCGTTGTTGTAGCCACACTTTTTCACCATAACATTAATCTCATGCATTGACATCGTATCGCCATCACAAAGATCAAAATAGTCTATCTTCCTACCAATATAGCTCTTATATTTATCCCCTTCAATTCTACCACCATGCTGCGTCTTAATTGAAAATAATGAGCATCCATGCTCTGCATCACAAAGATCAAACAGTGGCAGGTATTGTTAATTGATAGATATCCAATCTTTTAATAAAAATTACAATCTGAAATTAATTTTTAAGTCTTCAATATAGGTTCATTTCTAATCCCCACACAAAACCTTAAAATTATACCTCAGTTAGTCAACGAATACAACAAAATTCGCATTTTTTCTACCTAATTAATTTAGCTTAACGACATGAATGTAGGACCCCTTCTAACCTACCATAACGACAAAAGGGATGACCATTCTCTCATGTCCCTTTCATGCCCCATTTGTTATATAAAATAACCCATTAAACCCTAAAACCTCTTCGACATTTTTGCATTTCGTGTTAACATTTCCAAACTTTGCACTATCTTTTACCAACAATCTTCTTCACCAAAACAAATTTTATAACAACTTACCATACATCGTGTACGGATCAACAAACTCATCCCTCGGTCGCTTCACCCAGTCCATTAAAATCACTAGCTTCATAATTTCCTTGGCTGCTCGTGTTTTTGAGATGGGTTTAGGCTGTAAATCTCGTTATTTGCTGTTTTGATTTGGTTTACAAGTGGTCACAGCCACTATTTTTACCGCGGGAGAAAATGAAGTCAATCTATGGGAGGAGGTTGGTCAACTTTGGGAATGAAACAATCTATGGCTTCACTTGTTCCAATAACCTTTCGGACATTTTTGCCCCTTTACTATATTCCTCCACTCTACATTGCCCATGTCATCAGATAAGAAACCGCTGAAAATCAGTAAAATGACTTTGTTGGCGCGTTTTTGTGAGTTTAGTGACCTTTTGGGCCACAAAAAAGGTTTGGTGACCAAAGGGTGCCATTTTTAATAGTTTAGTGATCTTTTGGGTCATTCACTCTTTTTTTTTAAATCTCCTACCCTACCCTTCTGACCTCCAACTCCCAAGGTCAAGATTCGAACAAATGTTTAGAATTTATTCATTTAGCTAAGACATTTAGTTTATTTTTATCCTACATATTTTTGTGGTATAAATCAATGACCATACATTTTTATAGTTGTTTAAGAAGTAGAAAATGTCAAATTCATTTCTATTTATATCCTTCTTTAGTCACACATGAGTATGACTAAAACTTTTGGTCCCGAAAGAGAAGAAACAAAGCATGCCAAATAACCTTCATATATTTGGTCTAATATATTTTTTTTGTTTTAAAAAAACCTTCGCCAGATGATTTAAGAAATTAATTAGTCGTTTAAGAACTATATACCAGAAGATATTACATGAGTTTCACGTAAGAATAGAAGAAATTCACAATTCTTAAAACAATATCAAAATTAGCATATTTCTTTCTACTTTTTGTATGTAATTTTTTTTTTGGGTTAGCCATCTGTGCTATCGTTTGCTTATTTTCACTGTTGTACATTTATCATATAGTCCATTTCTATTTAACATCAGATTGTTAGGATTATTTTACTTTTCTATTATGTTGAGCTCCTATTTGCTTTGTCTCTTTTTTCTAAGTATAAAATCATACCATTATTCCAGGGGGTTGGCCTTTGGCTCGATAGAGAAATACCCTGTGTACAACCTATAGTAAAAAAAAAATTTTACTATAAATACCCTGTGTACAACGGTTGGGTCTTGTCAACCATGACAATGTCTACAAATAGATGGCTAGGCAGAGACTAAAGCAGATAGTGAGAAACACTCCTAAATGTTTTGTACACCAAGTATTTGTAGAATTGTCCTTATAAACTCCGTTGTGAAATACAAGTCAGCCATTTTGCTGTACATTGTGCTTGTGTTCCTTTATTTTTGCCTAAGTATTTGCGTTGAATACTTGTAAGTAAGTGTGGTTGTGAGGGCTGACTGGTAGTGTGGCTTACCAGTGCCATTACATGGGTGTTTTGTTAGGGAGAGTAAACACCTTGTAACAACAGGCCAAGCGCCAGCTAATTGCTACTATTGAACCAGATGACATTATTGTTAACGAGGACTCTAAAATGTTCCGATATAACAGCCTTGATTATATAACCTATTTCTCTACTTCGCCTTAATAACCTATTTCTAAAAGTAGGGAGTAAAATAACAAGTTTGCCTTTCAATTTGCTTTAGGATCATGCCTGAGCACATTCTGGAGCATGACATGATTGGAAGCTGGTCGATCCAGAAACAAATCAAATAATTGGCTTTGAGGACCATGCTGAAATGCCCAGTTGTACCTATAAACTATGATTTGATCTACCTATAAACTATGATTTGATCTATTTAGAGAGTAAATTAATCAATTTGACTATCACAGGTCGTAATGCCATGGGACATAGCAGAGGCAGACAATGCTGCTGCTGCTGAAATGGATCTTGAGAACCAGGTCATCCAGCTTGACAATGCTGCTGTTGAAATGTAGATGGACCTTGTCCCTACCAAGATCCTATAAACTAAGTATCCAGTTGTTAGAGAGTAACCAATTTGCAATTATCACAGGCCTATGGCAATGAACCAAAATGAACCTGGGATCTAGTGCCTTATACCTAGAATGAACCAGAGATCTAGTGCAACATATTGCTATGATGGATGAACATTTTAATGTTGGTATTGTATATATTGGGAGTTTTTCATATCTACTGTAAGCATGTTACAGCTTGTTAAAGCTTGTTTGCAATAAGGGAATGAACCAGAAATCTAGTTCATTATAATGGTACCAGGAGGGGATCGGAGTTAAAAGCATTGTCATGAACAATTATGCCCAGGACTGCCCATGTAGCCAGCAGTAGTATTTTTTCAATAAAAATTAGAATGTTTTCATTGTGAAGTTGTGGCGTGGGATCCTAGTTATGCTATAATTTAGGTATAAAATTAGATAGATAAGAAAATTGGTTTAACAAAAGAAATAATACTAAAGCGAATAGCATAGTAATACAAATTATCAAAAGCAAACTTATATTAATGTTTAATGCGTTTTATTACTTGTGAAAAATAATAAGTTGAATAATTTAAGATACATTTATAAAAAATATATCTTTTTGTGAAAAGCGTAATGGATGTACCGAGATGTTAATCTTGTTACATTACAAGTAAAGTACCTACATACGTTGCCAATCTTTGTCGAAAAGAGTTTATGAAATACTTTAGTACCTAACCAAAAAGAAAAAGCAATTAAAACATATTTCATGCCCCTAGTTTTGAGCCACCATCACATTAGAATGATACCTCTTGCCAGCCAATTTTTCTCAAACATGAAAGCTGCAAAAGTATATACAGAATGAAAAGGTAGAAGACATCACATGCCATACAACCTATAAATCATACAGACCGTATCTTTTGTTCATGACACTATTCATCATGGTGCGATAGACCAAAGACAAATTAATAGTGAGAAATTTTTTAGTACCTAGAAAGAATTCAACGAGGTAGATTAAAGAAATCTTTCATTCAAACGAATACATCATGAATGAACAATAAGACATTAATTTATACTACAAGAAAATTTTCTCTTCTATTTGTCGAGAAGTTCTGTGATAGAAATTCAACCTTTCTAGACATAATTCATAATCAAACACCACCCCTAATAGCAAAAGCCAACCAACAAAGCGGTAAAGATAAGATCTACCATCCAGGGCAAAAAAAAAAATCAGAATAACATGAAAGCCAACTGCAGTTAAAAGATTACTTAATACCCTTTTTTAAGGTGATCAATAAAATTAGAAATATAAATACAAATAAAGATAAGAAATTAGCCATAACAAGAAGGAAAAAGATAACCTCAAAGACAATGACAAAATCTCTTGGCATTTTTTCTGCTTCATTGTCCAAAAAACTGTAACTGTTTAATTTTGAAATCTTAAGAATGTAATATACTCATATTTTAAGTAAAAGATTTCCTCAATCGAATAATAAATGAAAACCCCAACAATTCTTGTCAACTTGCATTGAGTTTAAATTACCCATGTTTTAATAACAATGTCCAATAATATTCTAAACCTTGTTAAGACATGTAAAAATACACTCCCATATACACCCCTATGAGCTTAAATCACAAATGTTCTACGAATGAAAAGAACAAGTGCAAGAAAATGGAATGCACTGAGGAGGAAAAAACAAAACATAATCATTAGCTTGACTTAAGGCTGAAACAAACAAACACCGCTGTCCAATTTTGTGGTACTTGATAAGAATTCAACCAATTAGATGACAGCATATCTCTTCTTCGAATCAATCTCCTATCTGAAACAATAGGACATCAATTTAACAAAACACTGCCAACTCTTTTCTTAAGAAGTTTATTGATAATATCATATCCCTCCTATTTAGACATAATTCATAATCTAAATACAAGCCTTAGCATCAAAAACCACAACTTGGTAGCAAAAATTGTTAGGACGGTTATTTATATTTAACTTTTGGTGAAAATCATCACCTATGAAACCTCAAGATCTTTATAGCGATTATTAAGAAATAATTAATACAAAATTGCGGAAGCGTATCTTGATTCATATTGACAAACTGGTGCTTGAATCCTTAGAGATTTTTGGGGTGGCCTTCTAGGTCAACACGTATTTATCGATCCTTGAGAGAGCCATTTAGTATCTCTCTGGTATCTTTTCTGACGATGGGATATCAGGAAAGGGCTGTATATTGTGGTACTAGAAAATACGACAAAAAGATACGTGTGACTTGAGGACCATAACCCTATTTATAGGTGACATTCTTGTTACCTTTTGGAGCCCAATTTGAACTCATCATAGAAATAGGAGTCCTTAAGTTTCTACACATTAAAGGCCCACATCCTATTAGATACATTAAATCCAAACCATATTTGATCACTTTAATTGGACTTAACCTTATTTGACAGTTTGCAACCCATAATTATTCACATATAAGTCCAATGTTGGATTAAAAATCCAACAATCTCCCACTTGGACTATATGTGTAACCTTATAATTATGTTTTATAATTAATCGTATGATTCAACTTTACTGTCATTATCACAATGTATCTGTAACCAATTCGATCCATCAATTACACCAATATAGGATCAAAGCGGTCTTTGTTATAATTTCGTAACTCGACCCATCAATGGTCACATATATCGATGCAATTGAATGACATGAATCATGATGTGGATGTGTAGCATAAAAATTTCATGTAATGTAATCAAAACATGCCTATTTCCAACTGGTCCACCTTAAAATTTTATGAGATCAAACTATACCAAAGTCAGAGTATAAATAAATTCAAACTTTATTTATGCATAAAATACCCTTAAATCATTAATAACCGAAATGTATCATAAAAGCATTTAAAATATCAAACTCCCACTAAAATTGTACATCATTTATCAATATGACACCCATACGAGCAGTATGCTCATGAAACATTTTGGATGGCAATCTCTTAGTAAGTGGATCCGCAACCATGGAGTTTGTCCCGATATGCTCTATCGATAACTGTCCATTCTGTACTCTTTCTTTAACAGACAGGAACTTGATATCTATATATTTAGATTTCGTCGAACTCTTGCTATTATTGAAATATAGAACTGCTGACTTGTTGTTACAAAATAATTTGAGTGGTCTTTCAATGCTATCCACTACACGTAATCCTGTGACAAAATTTCACAGCTAAATTCCTTGGTTGGATGCCTCATAACAAATTATAAACTCTGCAGCCATTGTGGAAGATGTTATGAGGGACTGTTTAGCACTCTTCCAGGATATAGCACCTCTAGCCATCAAGTACACATAGTTTGACGTTGATTTCATAGTATCTTGGCATCCAACATAATCGGAATCAGTATACCCAACGATCTCTAACTCATCTGACTTCCGATATATGAGTATGTAATCTTTTATTTTTTGTAAATACCGTAAGACCCGTTTGGTTGCTTTCCAATGATCTAATTTTGGATTACTTAAATATCTACCCAACATTCCAATAATGTACGCAATATCCGGACGCGTACATACTTGAACATACATTAGACTCCCTACTGCTAACGCATAAGGAATCTTTTGCATTTTTTTTTCCTCAAAATCATACTTAGGACACTGTTCAAGACTAAATTTGTCTCTTTTAGCCACGGGAGTGTCACCTGATTTACAATTTTGCATGCCATACCTTTTGAGAACCTTTTCGATATAATCCTTTTGTGATAGTTCTAAAATATTCTGAGATCGATCTCGGTGTATTTGTATATTTAGCACAAAAGATGCATCACTAAGATCTTTCATCTCAAAATTCTTAGTCAGAAATTTCTTAGTTTCATGCAATAGACCAATATCGTTGCTGGTAAGCAAAATGTCATCAACATACAATATCAAAAAAATATACTTGCTCCCACATAACTTATGGTATATGCAATCATCTACTAAATTCATCTCAAAATCAAATGAGATGATCACTTGATGAAATTTGAAATACCATTGTCGAGACGCTTGTTTGAACCCATAGATGAATTTTTTAAGTTTGCAAATCATATTTTTTGGATCTCCTGATACAAAATTTTCTGGTTGCACCATATAACTCAAGATCCATATGGTTTGCAAACTTAAGATTGCAAATCATATGGTTTATATCAATATAACTTTGGATGTAACTCAAGATTGACATGCGCCACTAGTGCCATGATAATTCTAAAAGAGTCCTTTGAAGAGATCAGAGAGAAGGTTTCTTTATAGTCGATATCTTCTTTTCATGTAAATTCCTTAGCGACAAGACGAGTTTTGTATCTTTCCACATTGCCTTTCGAATCCCTCTTGATTTTAAATATCCATTTACAATCAATGGGTTTCGCACCTTCTGGCAATGAGACAAGATCCCAAATATCATTGTCCTTCATGGATTTAATCTCTTCATTCATGGCATCGATCCACTTTTGAGAATTTAAACTTTTCATGGCTTGACGGAAGTTGATTGGATTATCTTCCATCAATCCAATGTCATCCTTATGTTCTTGGAGAAAAATAATGTAATCATCTAATACTGCACTTCTCTTTTCTCTAGTGGATCTTCTTAATGGCACTGGTTCTTGGCGAGGGAGAGTTTGAACTTTTATAACAGTTTGTTCTTCGACATTGTCTTGATTTGTCATGTCATGATCTTATTCAGGAATAGATTCCAGAACAATATCAATGACACCTGTGAGAATATTAATATATTCCTCTTTAAAGACAATGTCCCTTACTGAATTTTCTCCCCCAAACTCGACATCCTCAAAGAACCGGGCATTTCCTGTCTCAAAATTTGATTTAGTTGTGGGATCATAAAACTTGTAACCTTTGGATCTTTCAAAGTATCCAAAAAATAACAACTAATTATTTTTTAGTCCAGTTTCTTTTCATTTGGCCTGTAAGGCCTTGTCTCAGTTGGACACCCCCAAACATGCATATGCTTTAAACTGGAATTTTTTCCCTGTCCAAAACTCATAAGGGGTTTTGATAGTTGCTTTAGTTGGAACTCTATTAAGGATATATGTTGCAGTCTTAAGTGCTTCACCCCAGAGTGACTCTGGTAAGGTAGAATGACATATCATACTTCTTATCATATTTTTAAGTGTTCTATTTCGTCTTTCAGCTACACCATTCATAGTGGGTGAACCCGGCATAGTGTACTGTGGGACGATACCGCATTTCTCCAGGTATTTAGCAAATGGTCCTGGACGTTGTTCACCTGAACCGTCATATCTATCATAGTACTCACCACCATGGTCAGATCAGACGCTTTTAATTCTTTTATTGACCTGATTCTCAATTTCAGTTTTAAAATTTTTGAACACGTCCAGTGACTGTGACTTTTCTGAAATGAGATATATGTAGCATATCTTGAAAAATCGTTTATGAACGTTATAAAATATTGTTGACCATTCCAAGCAGATGTAGGAAATGGTCAACAAATATCTATATGTATAAGTTCTAAAACGTCTGAGAACCTATTGGTTTCAAATCTCCTTTTATTAGTTTGTTTCCCCTTTATACAATTAATACAATCATTAAAATCTATAAAATTCAAGGGGTTGAGAATTTTATTTGACACAAGCCTTTCCATTCTCCGTTTGGAGATATGTCACAATCTCTTGTGCCATAATGCAGCTGAATTCTCATTGATTAATTTTCTCTTTACTCCTCTAGTACTCAAATGCAGAGATTCATTAAATGAGGCAATCGTATCAATTAAATATAGATTATCGTAATGCATTAAAGAACCAGAACCAACCAATTTTGAATCATGAAACAATTCAAAATTTTCATTTCCAAATGAACAAAAATAACCAAATTTGTCCAAAACAGAAATAGAAATTAAATTCTGTCTAAAAGACGGTACAACAAATGTTTCATAGAGATCCAAATAAAATCCAATTTTTAACAATAATCTAAAAACTTCAATTATCTCAACTTGAACTGTTTTGCCATCGCCCACGTAGATATATCTTTCATTATCATTAGACTTTCGACAATTTAGGCAACCCTGCATAGACACACTGATATGAGTTGTTACACCAGAATCTAACCACCATGTGTGTCTAGGTACCGAAATTAAATTAATTTCAGAACAAACAAAATTAAGAAGCATACCTTTCTTAGCACGCCAAGCGTGATAGTTGGTGCAATGCTTCTTTTGATGCCCTTCAACTCCACAGAAGAAACAACTATTCTTTCCCTGATCATCTGATTTCTTTTGTTGTTTCTTTTGTGGCGTTGTACCTGTAGCTCCTTTTTCCTTTTTTTCTCTTAAGTCCCTTGCTTTTATTATTAGTGGTTGATACCAGATGGACACTTTCTATCTGCTCTTATTTCAACCTTTTCTCTTCCTCTACACAGTGTGAGATGAGTTCATTTAGAGACCAAATCTCTTTTTGACAGTTATAACTCACCTTAAACTGGCTAAACTGTGTAAGAAGAGATATTAAAATCAAATGCATTAGTAACTCTTCAGAGAGTTTCAATTTAAGTGCATTTAATATCGAAACAAGATGAAACATCTCCATGATGTACTCTATGATATTGCCTTTATCACTATATTTCATTGAAATTAGGTGTGTCAAGAGCGTACCAACTTCAACCTTTTCGTTCTTGACAAACCATTTTTCAATATCCTGAAGGAACTCTTTAGCGGTTACAGTCGTTTCTGACATTATTCCTCTGAATGCTTTTGAAACGGCCTTTTTAATAATCAACAGACACAAGCGATTTGATCTCTCCTACCTCTCATTATTTCTCTTTTCATTAGAGATACTTTGATCTGTAAGAGGTGGGGGAGAATCATCCCTTAACGTAAGGTCGAGATCCATTACTCCAAGTACTATCAAGAGATTTTCTTTCCAGGACTTGAAATTTGTGCCATTCAGTATAGAAATATTATTGATGTTGACAGTAATATTTGTAAGATCATTCGCAATTGAACAAAAAACATAATATAATTAAAACAATCTCACATAAATCAAAACAAAAATATTAACTTCTAAGTGATATCTTGGTGCAGTAATAAATACTGATAATAATAACATGTCAAAAATAAATTTTTCTTTGGACTAATTTATAAATCACATGTAAAATTCAAATAATTGTCACGTATTTACTACCACAAGTGCACATATAATTTTATTAAATATTGACCTTCGTTTGGGCCGATCAATATTCATAAAATTACAAGTACCCAACTAGTTATATTTTAAAATAAATTAATTTCCATAATAGAGGTAACTTTGGTGGCATATTATTTCAATTAATTTATTCCAAAATATATATAATCATACCAATATTCAAATTTAAAATTATACAAATTAAACAAAAATTTTAATCAAAGTCAACTTTGATCAACTCTGGTCAAAACGTGGTCAAACCTGGTCAAATCAGTCAAATTGGATCAAAACTTATTGGACTAAAAGCCCATATCCATGATTTGACCCAAATTTATCATTTAAGTCCCAAATTTTTCTTGAAGTCCATAGTTACTCTATAAAAAAAAATTATATTTGGTGGGCCTAACATATGGACTTTATAAGACTTGAATGTCATATTTAACTTTATTAGGATTTACTTAAATTAAAGAAACCCTAATTTCCTTAATATATAAATATATGCAAATTCTCTTATACAGAAACCAAACCAAAATACTAATTACTGGATTGCATCATACTTTGTCAATTTAATCATT
This sequence comes from Coffea eugenioides, assembly GCF_003713205.1. NCBI lineage: Eukaryota > Viridiplantae > Streptophyta > Magnoliopsida > Gentianales > Rubiaceae > Coffea > Coffea eugenioides. The sequence continues at coordinate 36,800,271 of NC_040044.1, forward strand.
AAGAAGAGGGAAATCAAAAGATACCTCATGTCTGCCAATTAAAGTGTGACCCACATGCATTCTATAAAACCAATACATGGAATCAATGTAATTGACAATCTAACACCATAGCAATCAATCATGACCAGAATAGAATTTGACCAAATTTCCGTGAATCAAAAACCACAACTATGGAATTATTATGACCAAGAGACTACAGACAAAGCTAACAATTGATCAACTAAAGTAGCACAAGAAAGTACGAATCGGCCAATCGAAGCTTGACTAAGGTAGGACCCACTAAATTCCATATAACGAAATCTATGAATCAATAACATGAATAACATCATAACAATCAATCTTAATATAACGACAAAGCCATATCATGACTTATTCATCATGCGACGGATCCATGCATTCATAGTCAAAATTCAAGACAGTCTCGATTACCAAGATTTTTCTTATTTAATGGCCTATGTGGATATATATATATATATATATATATCCAAAAACCGAATTCATGAGATAGAAATATATATATATATATATATATATATGTTTACATATAAATTACTAAATCCAACTTATTTCCTAATAATCAACCATATCGGCTCTGATACCACTTGTTAGGGCGGTTATTTATATTTAACTTTTGGTGAAAACCATCACCTATGAAACCCCAAGATCTTTATGGCGGTTATTAAGAAATAATTAACACAAAATTGCGGAAGCGTACCTTGATTCATGTTGACAAACTGGTGCTTGAATCCCTAGAGATTTTTGGGGTGGCCTTCCAGGTCAACACGTATTTACCGATGCTTGAGAGAGCCCTTTAGTATCTCTCTGGGATATCAGGAAAGGGTTGTATATTGTGGTACTAGAAAATACGACAAAAAGATACGTGTGACTTGGGGACCATAACCCTATTTATAGGTAGTATTCTTGTTACCTTTTGGAGCCCTATTTCAGTCCATCATAGAAATAGGAGTCCTTAAGTTTCTACACATTAAAGGTCAACATCCTATTAGATACATTAAGTCCAAACCATATTTGATCACTTTAATTGGACTTAACCTTATTTGACAGTTTGCAACCCATAATTATTCACATATAAGTCCAATGTTGGATTTAAAATCCAACAAAAATAACATCTAATATTCAGAGAAAAAACAAAACTAACTTCAAAATCACATGAAAGGCAACTTCAGCTACAGAGTTTTTGAATATTCTTCTTGAAGGTGAACCTTTTTTCTAGCATCCTGCCTAAGAAATGGAGAAAAGAAAATATTTGAAAGGATTTGTAAATTCAACTAAGAGAGTAGTAGATAAAATTAGAGATACCAATACGAAAAGAAAAATAAGAAATTAGGTATAACAAAAGGGCAAAAACAACCTGAAAGATAGTGGAGCTCTTTAAGTACATGTGGACCCCACAATTTCGAGCAACCAGTACTTGCCCACCGATAACTTCTCTCATCAAGTTTCTATACAAACCCTCCCCAATTTCAGTAATTTCTTCTTGTCATTGGTTAGTCTTAACTTTATCACAAAAATGGTAGAGACTTCTTCACCATTTTGTAGAACTTGCCACAAATTTATATCCAGATTGGCATACAAATCCAAACAACAACAATCCTGAATTTCAACGGAAATTTAAATGCCACTAAACCATGTAACAATAGCCGGGCAAGAGATGGAGATGAATAAGAAGGGTCGAAACAGAACATTTTCCTAAAAAGATCTAAAAAAAATGTACTTAAGCTGGAAAACAATAATATCAATCACGCTTGCACCTTGTATTTTCTAGATCTCGACAGCAAAAAAAAATCCCTATCCTTTTTCTATTAATTCTTCTCTGACTATGTTCAAAGAAGAGATGAGTGGTCAAGGGCATGTTTAGTTTAGATCCATCAAAAGGTATACAGTCAGAACGAAAAATGAATCCATTAAATTTAAATATTAAATTAAGTAATTAAATAGGACCTAAGTTATCAATTAGATCCAACATAAATAAGTGAACCCAAATGTTACTTAATTTAATTTCAAAATTCAAAGTTAACGATCAAGATTGAAGTCATATTTAACTTGTTTTTCTTGGTACATTATCACATGTACAATGACTGAGAAACTTGTTCCACATTTACTTGGCAAGATTATGTTCCATATCCTCTCATTTGAAAATACTCAATATAAGGCAAAAATTTGGATAGACCTAATTTTTAAAGATTCAATGACTCAAATCGTATCACACCACTTAATGAAATGATGTGACGTAATTTAGACCCTTGAATCTTTGAAAATTGGATCTACCAAGTATGAGTCGTAATACACCTATCAACAACACTACTCAACTTACCTTCTTGACCTACTATAGAAAAGGAAAAAATTAATAGAAAGACACACCCTGTGAAACACCAAAAGTACTCAACTTCAGTGCAATTGTAGACGACAATTTTTGAACTTTCTACGATAAGCCGTCATGGTAAAAAATCAAAGAAATTTCAAAGCTCCAATTAATTGCGGAGGTGCATCTTATTCCTTGGACTTTACAGCACGTGATTTATCCCTAATTCTCGTATTTATTCGAAAAAATAATCGCCCACAATAGCCCAAAACGTCACCACTATGTTTAGTTCTTACTTCTTAGATCACATCCGTACCAATAAAAGCATCTCTAGTAGTAGTACTAGCTATCTCAGACGTCACCCACCTCTGAAATTACGAAAAACCCCCTCTACCCTTGCTCATAATTTCTATTGCCACCTCAACTCAACTGCCACAGCATTCACCCCGTGATCGACACTTTCCTGCAAGATTTTGTTAATTTTTTCTTTCAAGAAGCTCATTTCTTGCTGCTGCTAAAGAGAAACTTATTTCTGGGTTTTTCTTGGTGCTCATTTTCAATTAAGTTTTTGGTTCATTACTTTAAAAATCTGTCTTTTTGGGTATTTTGGTCTTGTTTAAGCAATGGTGCTGAGTTAAGTTGAATTTTCAGTTTATTGAGAGTTAAGTTCTTGCTCTGCATTCAAGATGGTCAGTAATTTTAGTGTTTATTGGCGATTGAGGCCTGCCTTTATTGATGTTCTGAGTTTTGGAAAGTTGAAAGCTAAGGGGATGTTTCAGAGCTGGTTTTTTCAGTCATTTAATGGGATTATTGTGGTTGGATCACTGCTATTCTTTGTTGCAGCTATAAGTTCTGGTTATTTTTTCATGTTTCCAACTTTTCAACCAGAGATGAATAATCCTGAAAACAGAACATCACCTGAGTTAGTTATTGATATGAATAGCACATCTACTGAGATAGATGTTGATATTGACAGTGCATTACCTGATTTAAATGGTGAATGCAATGTGTTTGACGGAAGTTGGGTAGCTGATGATAGTTATCCTTTGTATAATGCATCAAATTGTCCTTTTGCCGAACGCGGATTGTGCCCATAGTTAAACTATGCTCGGAGGATGTGGAATGTGGCATTAGGAAATGGAAGAATGCTGTTGTTGGCTTTATACTTAGGCCATTTGTCCCTTTCTCCGTTGTACAGCAATTTGTCAACTCTAAATGGAAGGACATAGGTAAGGTTGAGGTGACAGTGTTGACTGTTGAGGAAGGGGGTGTATGTGTTCAATGCTGAGACTGAAGAAAGTTGTTGGGTTTTAGGGATACTACGCAGCAGCGGAAAAATAAAAATTTTTCCCTAAAACCATCCAGGAATCACCCTAGATTTTACGTATGATGTACTAAAGGTAGGGTTTTAGGATTACCTTAATCTAAGCGGCGTCTCCCAGCAGCGTTGTTTGAGGATGGTCAGCCCTTAAGCAGTCCAATCGTCCTGCCTCTACTGATATCCACGCTAGAGCAACCCTGGATCGTCTCACGAACTATGTGTTGAAGAGAAAAAGGTGCTAGCCTTTTTACTCCTTTCAAACGTATATTTTTTCTCTCTCTCTCGTATGTGACGCTCACACTCTGTATCTGTATATCAGCTAACCCCCAGACACCATTGGAGAAAGAGAGAGATCTATGATAAGCTAGAATGATGAGTCTTCTTGTTTGATTCAAAGTCAAAACAATAAGACTTCTCATCACACCAGACTCTATCTATCATTATCTGATAGATAAGAGATAACCATTTACTCTTATCTGCTCAAAAAGGCCTGGGATTAATTTTCCTTTAAAATTAAACCCCGATTATTTACATAGTTTCAATCCAGGATTAAATCTTTATTGCGTGTGACCCAATAGGTCCCAAATGCATTGGTAATAATTATGGTTTAATAATTAGATAAAATAAACAATTTTATTTTATCATAACTTATAATAAATAATTAATCCATAATTATAAATCACGAACGGTGTCTAGCAACACATCGCGATTACCCAATTATTCGGAATTAGTCAATGGAATTTGACCTAACCTTTCCGTGAAAAATTACCGTGTAATTATTATCCTTTCACCAAAGATATCCAATTAGTCAGGAATAAGGAATAAGTGCCAATTCCCTGATGACTAATTAAATTTTCTAGTTCCCGAAATTTACCCTTAATTAGGTTAAATTGAAGACATTCTTCAATTTACCTAATAGTCGACTTTAGGGTTAATTTCTCACTAGTGGCCATCCGGATATCAACTCCTTCTATCGGAGTGGTAAATCCTATCTCAATCACCCATTTTCTTTACATGGTTCACACTACATCCAACTTCTACACTTTAAGGCACTCACGAAGAGTAACAAGTAATTAGAGTCAAAATGTAGCGATTCACACTCAAGATACTATGGTGATCTCAAGTCGTAGGATCACTTACACAATTTTTCACTAGAGATACACCATTGGCACTAGATAGATATCCTAACGGGATCTCTAAATGGATCAATCCAATGCATTTGTACTTTCCAAATCATCTACACATTAGCCTAGGTATCATCATACCATAGTTGATGAGAACAACCACTAATTACATTAATTAGAGGCTAACTGTGTACTAGTTTTACCGTGCTAAAGATGTCCTATTTCATTAGTACTATAACTAGGGAGTTTTAAGAATATTACTATAAAAGCGATTGATATCTCATAGTCATCAACTCTTGTGACTACCATCACATTAGTAAATATTCTAAGGACTTTATCAGTTATATCTAATATTTAACAGATAAATAAGAAGTTATTAAAATACAAAACATATAATTTAGGAATGTATAAAATAAAACCAAATACATTGTTTTAGGGCATACATTCCAACAAAAGTAAGGACCTGGGCTTGGATCAATCTCCTTGGCAGTGGGGAAGTAAGATGCTGTTTCTTAGGCCATGGAGTCCAAATTTGGATTTGCAAAAAATTGATTTCAAGACTACTCCTGTGTGGATTCATCTCCCGGGGTTGAACTTACATTACTACATAAATGAAGCTCTCAGTAAGCTTGTGAGTTTTGTGGGTAAGCCCCTATACGCCGACCAACACACTGCTCAGCAAACTCGAGTCTCATTTGCTAGAGTATGCGTTGAGCTATCTGCTGAATATGTGAGGCCAACTCGATGAGCATGGAGGCTTAATGGGACAAGAGGTTGAATATGAGTGGGTTCCTCCCTGCTGTAATAAGTGTAGGTGCTTGGGCGTGGAATAAATAAGTGTCCTGCAAATCCAAAAGTGGCAAAGAAATGGATTTTCAAAAGTAGTGCAAAATGACCAAGATGAACAGTTGAATCGGAAGATGGTTGAACAAATTGTTGAACAATCAGAAGAACACTTGGATGAACAGTTAGTTGAACAAATGGACAAGATTGGTGGATACCAGCAAGAAGTTAAGAGTTCTAACTTGCAGAATTCTCCCATATCTAGGCATGTAGTTTCTGGAGTAGGAATTCTTGAGCATTCAGGTTCTCATTCTGTTGATACGAAGGTGGATGGGTGTTTCCCTGGCACTCTGGAGGAGAATAATATTCCTATCCAAGGGATTGAGATTGTGATTCTTATGGAGAATGTCGTCTCACCCTTGTAACTATAAGTGAGGGTGCTAAGGTGAAATCTAGTGCAGCTGGAAGTGGGAGGAGTGCTCGTCAGAAGCACAGAGGTAAAAGTAGAAAGTCTTCCTCTCATAAATGAAAGTGCTTTGTTGAACATTAGAGGTCTTAACAGGCTTGTTAAACAGATTGCTATACAGAAATTGGTGAATAGTACCTCTACTGATATTATTGATAGTGAAGAAAATAAGTTCAGCTACAAGACATTAGTAGCATTTTTAATAAAATGTTTGCCGGGAATGGTCTTTTCTGCATAATGCTTCTGATCGTCATGCTAGCAGAGTTCTTTTTTGTTGGAAGGAAATAAATGTTAAGTGTCAGCTTCTGGATTCCCACAGTTTGTTTCCCCAGTTTGTTTGAAATTGTCTTTTGTTCTTACTATTGCATATGGTCTGAATAAGACAGAAGATAGAAGAGCTTTATGGGATTGTCTCGAGGGGATAAGGTGCAAAGTTGGAAAATTTTCTTTGGTTAATTCTAGGGGATTTTAATGCCACCAGAAATTCTGAAGAAAGGTTGGAAAGTGTGGATTTTGATTTTCTGGCTATGGATGACTTTAATCAATGTATTGATAACATTAATCTATAGCAAAATTGATAGAATGTTTGTGAATGATGTTTGGCTTTCTAAGGTAATTAAGGCAGAAGCTGAAATTTTTCCACCAAATGTGTGTCTGATCATTTCCCAATGTGTGTCTCCATTATTGATTCTATAAACTTTGACTTTCATAGTTTCTGGAAACAACATGAGACATTTTTAGAAGTTGTTGCTGGTTGCTGGCCTGAGTAAATAGCAGGAAATGCTGTAAGAGCTATTTCTAAAAAGATGAAATGTGTGAAGTCTGGTTTGAAGAAACTAAAAGAGCAGTTCAATGACTTCACTAGCAGAGTTTTGGCAAAGAAGGAACAGCTAAATATTATGCAGAGGCCCTTACAAGGGAATCCTCTAGTTGCAGAGCTTATTCAATTGAATAAAACTGTGACTGTTGAATATGCAAATTTGTTACTTGCTGAAGAAAGTTTTTATAAGGACAAATCCAGGGTTCAGTGGTTGAATATTGGTGATAGAAACGCCTCTTTTTCCCATAGGAAGGTCAAAGGATACAACAATGCACGTTTGGCTGTTACAAAACATTTTCACAGCATCTAAATTTCGGCAGGATTTAGTTTGAAAATTTGAATCCAAAGAAACATGTAATGGATTTTTGTTGGGTCTAGCCGTCTAGGTAATTCCGAGCTCCATTGACATGCCTACATGCATTCAGGGACCAATTAATTTAACACAAGTATGCCAAATTATCAATAGTAAAACGTTAAATATTCATTCATTTTTTCCCTTTTCTTGGTAGAATTCATTTACAGATTGAAAAAAAGAAGACACAAAATAATTATGTCTCTTTAATCAGGCACACCTCAGCTGAAAGCCCTTTTGTGTTGAAACGCATCTGTTTGCATTCCTCCAACCTCATTGCTGGTTGATGTAGGTGTAATGCACTCCAATGCAACCTCTTCTTTAGTCTGATTTGATTTTTCTTCATTTGCATGGATTTTGGTCTCTTTATTCTTGCCCCACAAAAAGCTATATAGGCCAGCCACTACTAGAACAGCCCCCAGAGCACTGCTCCACAAATCATAAGCAACATAAATCAGAATCCCGTTGAAGTTAGGGAAAAAAAATTGCTTTGACTAATCTACTTGGAAAAGAGAGAATACAATTTAGTTACAGTATATATAAACAAACACACATAGATGTGACATTTGGTTATGAAAAGGTGACTTACATTTTGGTAAATTGCACAAGGCAGTACAAGAGAGTAATTTTATTTGGGACCGAAATGCACTTTGAGTCCCTAATATTTGACATGTGAGTCGAATGGTTTCTAATGTTTCAACCAAAATAAATGCAGTCCCTGAAAGAGTTCCCTAATGTTGGATATTTTGATTCAATATGGTCCCTTATGTTTCAGATAGTTCTATTTCGAATGAAATAAAATGTGAATTAGAATAAAGAGCATCTCTTTTTTAAATTAATTACAAACGAACAACAACACATGAATCATAGATAAAAGAAAAATTAGTAGGAAGAAAAGAATCCTACTTTTAGTATATAATATACTAAACACTATAATACAAATTGCTGTATGACTTGTGGATATGAACTTCAATCAGTCATAGTTAGGAATTATGGTTATATTAACAAACAATGATGATTATAAATATGCAGTACTCGTAAGGATTTTTTTTCTTGCCTTTTCTTTATATTAAATCAAATGTTTCAATAATACATTTTTAATGTATTTATACTTATGTTCATCTAAAATTGACAATTAAGTTGAAGAATTTAAACAATTATAAAATCTCTATTTCAATTGAAACTTAATTGATAACCAATTGAAATGCCAAAAAAAAAAGAAAAATTATTATTCAATCAACTTAATGACATATAGTTGTTAATGGGAATAAGTGAAAAGGTAATCAAATTCGTTATCAATTAATTATTCATATGATTAAATGTATTGTGTCAAATTTGAGACCAATTATGCAAGAAAGAATAAACGTATAAGAAATTAGTAGTATGAACAAATACAAAAAAGGGAAAAGAAAAGTTAATTTAGTTTTTCCTTTTTGTTTTTAGTATTGCAATATTTAATTCAGAGATGGCAATGGGGTGAGTGTCTGCCCCGTAGAGGGAGGAATGGGGCGGGGCAAAATAGGGGAGGGGGCAATTTTTCTTCCCTTACATTAAATGGGGGGCGGGCAAGGGAGCATGTTCCCTGCCAATCTCCCGCCCCAACCCGACCCATAGGGGAGGAATTGGGCGGGGGTGGGATGGGGGTGGGGGCAAAGGTCAAGGCATATCCCCTCCCAATCCCTAGCCTTACCCCTACCTTTATTTTAATACATACATAAATCTATATATGTGTGTGTGTAATATAAAATAAATGCTATGTTATTGTTATCATGTAAATATATATATGAAATAAATAACATGTTATGTTGTTATGATAAAATGATGTAATTTTTTGCTAAAACTTCAAAAGAATGATCAATAAAACTATTATTACATCTATACAAATTGAAAAAGTTAAATCAAATAAAAATAATAATGATAGTAGGGCAAGACGGGGATGGGGATTGGAGAGATGAGGACGAGGTAGGAACTAAGGGAACTTTAGTAGGACAAAGTTTTCTCTGCCTCAAAACCGCCTTGTTGCCATCCTCTACCATTACAGATAATACAATTTCAACCTAATTCATATCTAATTTCATCCTAGAATCCTCAACATTTCTATTTGAAACATAAAAGAGTATAATGATTCAAACTCCAAATTATTGGGACTAAAATGCAAAGTCAAAATAGTTGACTAATGGAAATTGGATTTTGACCATTCATAGTGGTAGAATTTCCTTCAATTGTTCTAAATCTGCTCCAACTTAGAAACTTTGGTGATCATATTTATTTTGGTCAAAATTTTAGGAACTAATTTGACACACAGCTCAAACGTTAAGGACCAAAACTATATTTCTTCCTTTTTTTTTCTGGTTTATTGTAAATTTTCAGTTTGTTGGATAGATATGACAAGGTGCAAACCTGCCGCAATGAAGCGTCTCTTTAAAAATCATAGCTGAAGAGATTGCTGTTAAAATTAGTGCTAACGGGCTGAAAATGGCAGTAAATACGGGCCCTTTCTTGTCCACCACCCATACTTGCAACCAGTACGACAGCCCGGTGACAACAATGCCCTGCAATTGAGGTAAGGTAACCGGTCAAGTGTAAAGCCAACATTTTATCTACTAATTTGCGTGCAAAGTCGGAGAAAGATTGACCTCCGCCCGTACAGAACAAAAATGAAAATGAAATGTGTACGGTCCTCCAACAACTTCTTCTTTTCCCTCATTTTAATGAATTTGAAATTTTAATCTTGTTCATACCCCATAAGGACTGAAGCATCTGTATACATACAAGAGCAACGGGCAGACTCTAGACGACGACCGGGATGACAAAAAGAATGGCTTGAAGCCTTGAACTCCCCTTGTCCTTTCCCCATGGTTAGCTAATACTAAGGACATCTCAGCCAGCATCTATGCCCTGCTATAGAAGGAGGGGGAAGAGAAACAGGGAAAATCTTGTCATTAGACCTAAAAATGTTTTTTACACCGACAGGTTTAAATATATAATAAATTACTACCATTCAATTTTGGAACTGTGGCATGCGTTTTGGGTGATAAAATTATTTTATTATGAGTGTAGGAAATATCTATAAAATATATAATTCCCAATATATAATGCTAGAGTGGTGGTAGTTGGAGTAAACACTTTTTTATCATCTTTTGAATTTCTAATTTTATCCTTGCAAACATTATTTTCTACCCTAGTCACATAATCATATTTTGCCAATATAACTATTCATAACCACCCTAAGTATTGTAACTATCAAATCACTATAACCATATAAACCAAAATTCTTTCATCAAAATTTTATACAAATTTTTTATATGTAACAAACAAAATTGATTAATTTTAAATAGTTCCCTAATTGCACATATATTGGATGTGTTTTTATTTTTTAACACTAGTTAATCCTTATTGTTAACTTCTTAATTTTAATTTGGGAAAATGGACATTTTGGTCCCTCATCTTTGGGGTCTAAACTAATTTAGTTCCTTATCTATCACTATGACCATTTTAGATCCTTGTCTTAACCCAAAAATAAAAAGCCAATTTTGTCCATTATCTTAAAAGTTGTGTCCAATTTTGTTCTTTACATAATTTAAACCCTTATTTTCACAAAATAAAATCAATAGAGAACTTTTGATGAGAAATTAAAAACCCCTAATGGAGCCGATTCTGTGCACTACAAGTCTATATTTGAATAAAAAAACAAAATTTAAAAAAAAACACACACACACACATATACACACATGTACCAATGCGTATACGGTGATATATAAGGAATAAAATTGGTTACAACTCTAATAGAACTAACTTCGTTAGAAATTTTTAATTTTCTGTTACAGGGTCTAGATTGGCTTTTTGTAGTAAAAATATGGGAATAAAAAGGTCTCACTAATAGATAAGGGACTAAATTGAACAAAAATCCAAAGATAAGGGATCAAAATGGCTATTTTTCCTTTTAATTTTTAAATGAAATTGTACTCTAAGTAAAGCTTGAAGAACTAAGAACTAAAAAAAAAAAATTAACGGATATGATCATGTTTCATAATCTGGCTTCTAATTGTTTGTCGTAGATAAAGTACTTAGTGGAAACCAAGCTGTTTAAAAAGAGTGCTTTAATCATTCTGATATGATTTTTGGTTTGTACCATAAAGAGTGTTAGACTAGGATGTTCAAGTGACTAAAGTTATGTTTTAGCTCAGTTTAGATTTTGAGCTAGTGGAATTAGATTCCCGAAATAGTAAATATCACACAATTTCCCACCCAAAAGTTGATATTAACTTCACAAGGCAAGGATACAATTAGGCATGTTAATAGATTTGGGTTTAATTTATCAAGTCCACACCCTACCCAAATCTAAACACCGTGAGAGAGTTGTGAATTTGGATAGAGTCTAATTTTCTATGATTCATTCCAAATTCAGATCCAAATCAGACCTTGCATATATCCATATATAAATATATTTTGTATATAATAATTTTGAAAAATGATATAATATTCTATGGCAAATCGAATATAATAAGATTTCATGATTATTAAATTAAAGGATACTCTCTTAATCTATGAAAACACCAGCTAAACTAATATTTATGTTATTTTTTAACTCTACATATTTTAAAAATATTTTTACTTTAATTCTTCACTATATGCATGGGTGCCCATGAGATGTCCACACCCATGAGAGGTCTAGATCCGAGCTAGATCTACTTTTTTAGACCATAAGGATCCGAGTTTGGGTCTAAGTCTTACTAAATTTAATAAATTTGGATGTGGATCAAAAGAATTCAAATCAAATCTTATCCATTGACATGCTTAGACACAATCAGTATCCCGTTCAACCTTTTTTTCAAGATAAAAATGAATATGAAGAAATTTAAAAAAGAGTAAATAAATGAAGAAATAAACAAACAACATACGCAATAGGCCACTGATAAAAGATTAAGATCCCATCCAAGTTTCCAGGAGGATATGTTCCTCTCCACAGCTGCACCATAAACTGTCGCAATCACGCAGCTGAAACAGCACTGCAACGTCGTGAGCCGAAGTTTTGCTGGGTACTGCTTGAGAATTGGAGCCTAAAAAGTTTTTTCATTTTGTAAGAATAAAGAAGTTTAAAGAAAATTTATTAGTCCAAAAATAATTGGAAAAAAAAATTAATTCAAAAGAAAGTAAAGACTAAGAACCTGCATGACAAGCCAGATAGCCCATGTTAAGTTTGATCCGAGCAGGAGAAGAGACCCTTTTATCCATTCTTCTCTAGTAGAAGTTCTTGAAGAATGGTCTGAGATTTCTTTGCCATGTTGTGAATACAAAGCAGGACCTTTGTAGAAAGTCACCACCATAGCCCCTGAAAGACCCAAAACTGCGCCCGACACTTTCGCCATCCCATGCCACTGAGTTATACTCAGGCTTTCAATCCTGCTTATCATTACCAAAATTAAGATGGTTATATTTTTCAGTGAAAATTTTCAATATTAATTTTGGTACGTACTTAAATTTGTGCTGATACCTTAAAAAGACAGCCATGACGAAAACCATGACTGGTATATTATTTGTCATGGCCGTTGCAAAAGTTGCTGAAGTATAATCCATTCCAACGAAGTATAGATTTAAACTTAACGTTACCCTGAAATTTGTCCCATGAAGAAGGAAAAGAAACTGCGTTAGGAGTCATACGATTCATCTTTATTTACATGAGCTAAAAGATTAAAAAAAAAAAAGAAAAAAATTGCATCAAGATAACAAAACGATTTCATACCCACACAATGACACAAAAAAGATCTTGCAGAGTACATTGAGTGTTAGTCGATGAGAACCTTTTCTGCACAAAGTATAGAAGGGAAGAAAATTTGAGTTAATCCATCAACTTTGGTCGACAGAAGAAAAAAAAAATTTAAAAAGAAAAGAAAAGATTTTGTTTTTTTTTTTCTTTTGGCTACCTTTCAAAGGAAAATGCGAAGGGAGCCAAGGCAAGTGTGGCTAATGCTTGTCTATAAGCAACAAATACAGGAGGTTTCATGCCTTCAGCTATTGCTGCTTTAGAGAATAGGGCCATGCCAGTGTAGATGAATTGAATAATCAGCATTACTATGTAAGGCTTGTGCTTTTCCATAGCTGCTAGGGAATATCGCAAGGCCATCTTGTCTGTTGATATGCGGGCGAGCGGAAACGGAAGAGGACGCCTAGGGATTAGTGTGAGTTGCTGGCTCGTCATCGTGCCATGCTGGCCGGCTTAAGTAAAGTACCGTGAAGTGTGAACTCCTTTTTTTTTTTTTTATTAATTAGTGAGAAATGTTAATAGTACTCTACTTTTTGTTGATTGCATTTTTATCATTTTTTAAAATTTTTTTCTCATATGAAAAAGAGGAAATTTAAGCTGGGAGGGGGGAAGGCGATTTTGGACCTAGGATGATATCTGAATTTGGGGAGCTTCAACTCTCTCCACTTATTTTATCACGTAGTTTAACAAATAAACGTCAAAAAATAAAAATGATACTGGGAATGTGATTAAAAGAAAAAAGAGAGTTCAGTTGATATTTATTATTATTTATTTATGATATAATTATTATTTTTTGGATCTGTTTAACGAGTGCCCATTATCGTATATATTCAACGAATTCCCCTCGTCATCTTTCTTAAGATGTATTATAGTTTTAAATTTTTGAAAAAAATAAAATTAATTAGCAAAAGTATATAAAATATAAGGAAGGGTAATAATTGTTGATGTCTGCATATACGTTGTAAGTTAGGATGTGATTTAGGTACGTTAATGAATGCTAGTAAGCACTCATTAGAAAAATCCTTTTTTTTTTTTTTAAATAAAACTATCATTCTTGGCATTGTTTTGGTGTATGGCTAATATATAGGAGCCTTCATAGTTGCCAAAAATTTGGTCCGTCCCAAATAGGGAAGTTTGTTTTGGTGCTTTTTCACTCATTCTACCGACGGGATCTCGTAGCCCCCAAACAAGTTTGAAGTCCTAAATGATGTAATTTCTTTGTTTTTATACAAAATATTTGAAGTCCTCAATGATGTACTTTCTTTGTTTTTACAAAATAGAAACTAGACCGAATTTGATAATCTCAAAGGAATGAAGAAGATGCTTCTTAATATTCTCTTTTGCCAGATTGATTTAAAAAGTGTCTTTCACTTCCTTAGTCCTGAATCCTGCTCGGGCAAAAACAAAAATGATTAAAAAATAGTAGTGATTCAAGAATGATTTATTAAGGTTCTGCCAAATTGATTGCTTTTAGATTAGGGTGGATATCATCTCCTTGTAAAGGTACAAGAAAGAAGACAAGCTAGAAAACTGTTCCATTTTTGCCAAAATGGTTTTCTCGGAGCACCATTTACATACCTAATTTATACCTAATTTAGCATATGAATACTAACTCATATTTGTAAATTCTAACGCCTATCTTAACATTTGCTTCTAGGACATCCGTTCATCAAACCCTAAAAATGTATCTTGTCATTATTGGTCATCCAAATTTTCATTCACTATTCGAATCCCATAAAGTGTTCAAACTAGAGCAGTTGGTTTAAGTGCGTTGGCAAATAAAAAAAACGAATAACCATGCTTCATAATTCAAACTGAGTTATCAATTTGATCCAATATAAATAAGTGAAGCCAAATGCTACTTAATTTACTTTCAAAATTCAAAGTTAACAGCTAAGATTGAAGTCATATTTAACTTGTTCTTCTTGATACTACTATCGCGTGTACAATCATTGAGAAACTCGTTTCACATTTATTTAGGAAGATTACGTTCTATATTTCCTTTTTTCAAAATACTCAATATAAAGCTAAAACTTGGATAAATCCGATTTTCAAAAATTCGATGATCCAAATTGTACCACACCATTTAATGAGATAATATGATATAATTTAGACCATTGAATTTTTAAAGATCAGATATATCCAAGTGTAAGCCATAATACACCTAGGGATGGCAACGGGGCGGGGGACCCCTCTCCCATCCCCCGCCCCCGCCTAATCCCCCGTCCCCCACTCCCCCCGCCCCGCGGGGCTAACAAAAATTTGTTATATAATTTTATTATGGTTAAATTTTAGCAAATAATCAAGTACTAAAATATTAACACATCATCAAATTATTATTCATTATAATTTTACAATTGAAACTTATAAAAACAATCAAACAAAAAATATTTGAATACAATCCAACATGATGAAATAAATATAACTAAAGTAGTCAAGTTTTTACTTTTGGCACAAATACAATCACTAATTCATTATTGTGCTTGTGCTTTTTTAAGAAAAAAATATTATTGTATTAAGTGTAATTAGGGATTTAGTATAAATGTATTAATAAATTTAGTATAACCAATTAATAATTTGTATTAGTACACATATATAATTATTAATATAATTAATAATATCAATTATATTATATATACTAATAGACATTATATAATACATATAACTAATAATATCATTATCATAAGTTTGTAACTAATTAAATTATATATTATATATATTTATTATATTTATTTATTTTTTAAAGCGGGTGGCGGTAGGGGTGTGCATTCGGTGCAAATTCGGTAATTCGGTGCACTGAATTCGGTGAATTCGGTTATTCTACCTGTAAAAATTTAAACCGTTTTCAATTTCGAATTGGGCATAACCGAATTCATTCCGCAACCGATTTCAAATTCGAAAACGGTAATGAATTCGGTTAAACCGAATTCATCTATGATTTATAAATTATTACTGATTTGATCCCTAAATTTATTCATAATTGAACACATTACTTATGTTCTAATCATTTTGTGGTTTAATTGGCATTTATTTGATCACTTATACCTAGAATCCTTAGTCTATGATTTAAGAAACACATAAAAAGTGATTAATTTAAACTAAAATAAACCTTAGACTATACAATGATTGGTGATAATTTATGAATTTATAATTTACAATGATTAATTATAAGCAATATTAGTTAGTAGTTACAATGAATTTATAATTTACACTGATTAATAATAAGTAATATTAGTTACAAACTTACAAATTACAATGATTAGTGATAAGTTATATTAGTTACAAACTTATAATTTATTTCAAATCAAAATAAAAACTTATTTACTTACACATGTTATTGTGAAAGTCAATACACTAATACATTGATTTGCAATTCACATACATTCACTTACAGTCTTACACTGCTTAGTTGTCTTGTCTATACTTAAAGCCTTAAGATTAGTTAATAGATGATATGAATTTTAACTTATTTGATAATTTATGCCTAAAATCATTAGTCTATGATTTAAGGAACACATAAAAAGTGATTAATTTAAACTAGAATAAACCTTAGACTGTACAATGATTAGTGATAATTTATGAATTTATAATTTACAATGATTAATAATAAGTAATATTAGTTACAAACTTACAAATTACAATGAGTAGTGATAAGTTATATTACTTACAAACTTATAATTTATTTCAAATCAAAATAAAACTTATTTACTTACATATATTATTGTGAAAGTCAATACACTAGTACATTGATTTGCAATTCATATGCATTCACTTACACTGCTAACTACTTAGTTGTCTTATCTATACTTAAAGTCTTAAGAATTAAGATTAGTGAATAGATAATATGAATTTTTATGTTAAATATGTAGAGTACACTAATACTTGCAAGTTAGAGATTACGCATTCAAATATTCAATAATTCAAACATGAATGATGTATCAAATTACCAATATCTAAATTTAATTACTAATTATGTTTATTGTTTAATATTTAGTATTATACATATATGTGTTAATTATTATCTAATTCTAGTCATGTTACTCATGTATAAAATAATAAGTATTATAGTTATCTTATATTGTTATGTATTACTATATATTGGTATTATTATAGTCATATAACAATTAACAAATACTAAAATAATATATTGTACATTATTATATATTATTATTATTATAAGTACATGATATGATGATAAATTGATAATACCATATACTAATTATTATTAATAGCATTTACCTATATAATATAATAAAGTATTAGTAGTATATACTAATACTAAATAGCATTTATCTATATATTATATAATTTTATATACCAATTTGGTAATTCGAATGCGGTAATGCGGTACCCGATTTCAATTACCGAATTTTAATGCGAAATCGGTTATTACCTAATTCATAATCTCATTACCTATTTCATACCATATTAGAATTCGGTGAATTTGGTACGTACCGAATTTGTACCAAATTACCAAATACCCGATTTCAAATTACCGAATTGAATTTGAAATCGGTTATGAATTCGGTAAGAACCGAATTTGCTCACCCCTAGGTGGCGGGACGGGAATACACTCCCCCGCCTCGTTTCTAAGCCGGGTGGGGGGAGAGGGGGGAATATTCCCCCGTCCCCGCCTCCGCCCCAACACCCTCCCCATTAACCCCTCGCGGGACGGGTGCCCGCGCACATGGCCATCCCTAAATACACCTAACAGCAACATTCCCCAACTTACCTTTATCTTGGCCGACCACAGAGAGAGACACCCAGCATAACGCCAAAAGTAATCAACTTCAGTACAAATGTAGACCACAGTTTTGGAACTTTACGAGAAACCATCTTGGTAATGATCAAAGAAGGTTCAAAGCTCCAATTAATTGCGGAGGTGCATCTTATTCCTTGGACTTTACAGCAGGTGATTTATCCCTAATTCTCATATTTATTCGAAAAAATAATAGCCCAAAACATCAGCACCATATTTAGTTCATAGATCACATCCGTACCAATAAAAGCATCTCTAGTACTGGTTGTCTCAGACATCACCCACCTCTGGAATTACAAAAAACACCCTCCACCTTTGCTCATATTTTCCAATGCTACCTCAACTCAACTGCCACAGCATTCACCCCGTGATCTACACTTTGCTGCAAGACCCTTTAGAGAAAACTGTAAGATTTTGTTAATTTTTGCTTTCAAGAAGCTCATTTCTTGCTGCTGCTAAAAAGAATCTTATTTCTGGGTTTTTCTTGTTGCTCATTTTCAATTAAGTTTTTGGTTCATTACTTTAAAAATCCTGTCTTTTTGGGTATTTTGATCTTGTTTAAGCAATGGTGCTAAGTTAAGTTGAATTTCAGTTTTTTGAGAGTTAACTTCTTGCTCTGCATTCAAGATGGTCGGTCATTTTAGTGTTTGTTGGCGATTGAGGCCTGCCTTTTTTGATGTTCTGAGTTTTGGAAAGTTGAAAGCTAAGGGGATGTTTAAGAGCTGGTTTTTTCAGTCATTTAATGGGATTATTGTGGTTGGATCATTGCTGTTCTTTGTTGCAGCTATAAGTTCTGGTTATTTTTTCATGTTTCCAACTTTTCAACCAGAGATGAATAATCCTGACAACAGAACATCACCTGAGTTTGTGATTGATATGAATAGCACATCAACTGAGTTAGATGTTGATATTGATAGTGCATTACCTGATTTGGTTAGAGAATGCAATGTGTTTGATGGAAGTTGGGTGGCTGATGATAGTTTTCCTTCGTATAATGCATCAAATTGTCCTTTTGCTGAACGTGGATTTAATTGTTTAGCTAATGGTCGGCGAGATAAAGGGTACCTTAAGTGGAGGTGGCAACCAAAGAATTGTAATATCCCGAGGTTTGATGTGGAAGAGACGTTGGAATTTCTTCGTGATAAAAGGGTTGTCTTTGTTGGAGATTCATTGAGTAGGACTCAATGGGAATCTATGGTGTGTATGCTTATGACTGGGGTCAATGATAAGAGGAGCGTGTATGAAATCAATGGAAGCAAGATTAGTAAACAGATTAGGCATTTAGCGGTTCGGTTCGGTTCTTTCAATTTCACAGTGGAGTTTTACCGGTCAATTTTCCTAGTGCAGCCACACCAGGCGCCAAAGCGAGCTCCAAAGAGGGTTAAAGTAGCACTTCAGCTTGATAGGTTGGATGATATCAGTAAAGAATGGGTTGATTCTGATATCCTTATCTTCAATTCAGGGCATTGGTGGACACCTGGAAAGCTCTTTGACATGTAAGTCGTCTAGTCAACGTATGTGTTGTCAATACTTGTTTTGGTTATCTTAGTTGATATCATCTAAACCCTTCTGGTTAATCTGACACTCAAGTGCACTCTAGATTCTTGGACATC
The DNA here is from genome assembly GCF_003713205.1 of Coffea eugenioides. Taxonomy (NCBI): domain Eukaryota; kingdom Viridiplantae; phylum Streptophyta; class Magnoliopsida; order Gentianales; family Rubiaceae; genus Coffea; species Coffea eugenioides. The sequence continues at coordinate 36,819,596 of NC_040044.1, forward strand.
CATTTTTTTTTATCCCTTAGACTGAGTACTATATGGTTTATGTGTTAGATTTATGGTTTGTTGGATTTCTAGTGCCTAGATAAGTCTTACACCTTCCTTGTATCATTGATGACTAATTTAGTGGTATTGAGTTCTATTCTTTCTTTTTCTGTTGCTTTTCTTATTTGGATTCTCTTTTTTTTGGCTGGGGAGGGGGGGGGGGAGAGGGTGGTATCCTTGGTTTTTGCAGCAGTTTCTATGGTAATCTCATTAAGTCTAAGGGGAAAAGAGAAATTGAACCTTCAAATCTAGCACAGAAGCTGCCATCTCCCCATTTCCTGCAAGAGCTGAGGACTTCCTGCTCTGAAAATAACTGATTCAACATACTAACAATTCTCTCTAATGAGATGCTTTATTCACCCCACTGGTAGAGACATGTAATGGTAGTGTAGAAGAATTAAATGAGACGTAGGTTTGTTCACAAGTACACATCAATGTGCAAATTGAATATTACCAGATAACCATAGGTATAAACTCCGAGGTAGACACTTAAAATTTGATATTCTCTTAAAATATGTCAGATCACATCTATGAGCTAAGATGATGTTGCTTCTTATGGTGAGCATTTCCTGGGAATCTTGAAGATGATGTTCTAAGTTGGTATAAAAACATTTTGCCATTCATGAAGATGTGTTCTGTACTTATTTGTCTCTTCCCAAATATGGGAAAAACAGGGATTAGTGCAATTTCTAATACAGATCTATTTGCAGAAGAGTTTACCTTCTTCAATACGTATGTATTAATTCAATTAAACGTCTAATGTTAGCCTCATTTTTCTCGTTGAAGCAGTTATTTTTTCTGGCAATTAAGATAGTATGATATATGCTAGTATTCTCCTTACTTTTCTTCTCTGCTGTGGTCAAACAAAAGTTTTTACACGTGTCTGCTTTTGAGCCTGTAAGGAAAGTTCTCTTAGGCCATACATAGGTCAAAACTTTTACACTTACTATTTTGCCATTTTTTAGCACTGTAATTTTTTACGCTTTCTTGAGAATGCTTCTGATGTGTATTCTTCAGACAGGGGCTGGTACTTTCAAATTGGTGGAAAGATGAAGCTTGGGATGCCAATTTCTGGTGCTTTTAAAACAGCATTGGCCACTTGGAAATCTTGGGTCGAGAGTAGGATCAATACCAGAAAAACTCGTGTATTTTTCCGGACATTCGAATCCACCCACTGGAGGTGTGTTTTGTGCATCATGTTTGGTGAAGCTAATCAGCAGTGATTTCATTTGGATTATTTTGCTTCTGATTTTGCTATGTCCATTTAAGTCTTCCTGTGCATTGGTAGAATAAATTTGCAGCAGCTAAATTTTCTTTAGCATTAGCAGCTGCATCCATGTTAAATATATTGTTTTCTTTATTTTCCTGAAGCATTTAGTATTTGTTGGATGGCTTGTTATTGCTGTTTTTGTATTGGTGGAATGTCAAAGGTTTCCTTTTTGGTAACTTTTCCCGTAAACACTCTAACCATGAGCAAACTTTAATTGGGCCCTAGTTCGCATAATTACCATTTATTTCTTATATCTACAACAATTTTCCAAATTTCTAGTTGACTTATATTGATGCTTGTATCTGTATCTGTAGTGCATCCCGACAGCATTGCAAAGTAACAGAGCAGCCCATGTCAAAAGTTAACGGCAGGGACAAGCACCCGTTTTCTGATGCCATAATTGACGCTGCTAAGAATACATCAATACCTGTCACAGTGTTGCATGTAACTCCCATGGGGGCATTCAGAAGTGATGCACATGTGGGGACTTGGAGTGACAACCCATCAGTACCTGATTGTAGCCACTGGTGCTTACCTGGAGTACCTGATGTTTGGAACGAACTGCTCTTCTCATTTCTGCTCTCAGATCAAGGCCCTCAATGAATGTAAAGTAGCAAGTTTATTATCCTACTTGCATGTCCATATAATTGAGCTTGCTTGTACATACCTGTCATTTTTTTCACTTTATTGCTGCTTCACGGGTATGATGCCCATTTGATCAAGGTATATGCTTCCTTCAACAGGTCCGACAATTGACATATACTTCACTGCACATATACAACTTTATTGTTCCCCTTTTTGAGTCACTGAGGAATGAGGACTCTGCAAATAGAGCTTCTTTGTACATTGAGTGGCACTTCCTACTTTGTTGTATTATTCATCATCAAGAAGACAGTTAGATTTTTCTTTTCCAACTGTGCCAATGTAAAGAAATTCACTGATAATGGAAGACCGAGGATGTAAATTGAACTCAGGAAATGGCTTCATATGTACAAAGATTCCCTTAATGACAAGCTGGTCATTTTGATCTCTTTATAACAGGAATATAGCTTGCTTTATTTGTTCTCTTTTCATCTCCTTCATGCAAGTATGTGGATGGGGATTCAAAAATGCTGCAATCTTTGCTCTTTAAAGTATCAGATCTTAACAGAGCTTTGACTTAAGATATAAGTAGACATTCAGAAAGAAACCCCATATCTCATCCTGCTATGGCTTTAGTTACCATTTTTTGGATTACCATTGCCTGATTATCAAAGTAAAAGGATTCCTGACTCCCTGCTACCTAAGATTTCTGCATTTCCTTCATTTGCATATGCTTCTCCTTTCTGATCTACTAAATCACATTAGCATCTTATTTTCCGGAGGTATGTCATGGAGTTAACAAGTAGGATCTTCTTCAGTTCTCTGGTTTAATTAATCTAGGCAGTAATTAAAACGTTTTTTAGCTTTGAACTGGTCGGTAAAACACGATTTTTCTTCTGAATTCAGAAATCTTATGCATATTAGATTAATAACAGGCAATTGGCTCAGGAATATTTTGCTGCAGTTTTTTAAGAACAGAAGCAACGAAATGTGCAGCTCTGGCCTGATGGCAGCAGAAAGAAAAAAATTTTGAGAGTGTTTTTTTCATAGTTTACCCTCATTAATCTTTCAGAGTCAAGCATTCAGATATTATATACTTGTAATTAAGCGGGCACTAGTACAATTTAGAAGTCTTTTAAGGGCAAATTCAATTTGTACATGTTCTTGATTATGGAACAATAATTACCACTTCCAATTTGATTATGAAACTATAAGCAGGCAAGAAGAAGCTGTTGAAGAAGTGTTTTTCACTCTAATCAAAATGTGAAGACTCCAAATCTTAACATGAGTGCCACGTTTTTGGAAGCTTGAAAGCATTGTCGTAAAGAAACAGGCTGAAATCTTTAGTACAAATATGAACCCTTCCCTGGATTATCTCATCATCCAACTGAGATCATCCCAAGATTTCCAAAAGCATTGCAATGGCCTCCGTCAACAACTACAACTTCCCTCATTTTCCTCCCCCACCAACACCTTTTGTTAGTCCACCAACTCCTGCCGGTCCGATTAGGCCCCCACCTCCTCCTCCTGTTATTCCACCAACCCCTGCCGGTCCGATTAGGCCCCCTCCTCCTCCTGTCATTCCACCACCTGCTCCCAAACCGACTAGCCCACCGCCTCCTCATGTCACCCCACCACCACCTCCCCACCGTACTCCACCACCTAAACCACACCCTATCACTCCACCACCTCCTCATATCCTCCCACCACCACCTCCATCGCCACCAGACCATCATTCAACAGTCATAATCATTGTGTTCGTGTCATTCGGCTGTCTTCTGTTCCTTGCTTGCTCCTTGTTAGCCCTCTGGTGCTTCTTGAAGAAGAGAAAAAAGAAGGCTGTGGAAGAGACAAAGATTGTCAACATGGATGAACACTTGAAGGTCCAGGAAGCAATAGTCCAAGGACCTCATGGACAAAAAACAGTAGTCCTTTCCGTTGAGGATGATGTGCATGTCAACGAAGTAGATTACAAAAAGAGTAAGAGTTTATCTGATGAGCAAAACATGCATGCAAAATCAGGAGAGATTGCTCCTAGCAGCCTTGAAGAAGGGAGATCTTCCTCTAGTCCTGTCCATCACCATTCTAAGCAAAATCCCAGCTGATTCATAACATTCAGTGTTCAATAACTTGAACATCACTTCCAAGACTTTCCTTTTTGCTTTAAGGCATTGTTTGCATTTCGAATAAAAATTGGTCAAATAAACATCACGAGGTAAAAGAAATATGTAACGTGATCAATGATTTTCCTACTTGTGGGAAATTAAGCTGTATAATTTATTCCTCCTTTTGATTGATGAATGAATTTGTTGTTAAATGCTTTAATTCATGATCAGCTGCTGCCATTGCATAACGTGTAATCACTTTGTACATTTATTTTTCATCAGTGTTGCAAATATGTTCTTCTTAATGGCAGTGATAGAAAGCTACATGCAATACGAACATGACATTAACCTGCAAATATGTTTTTTCATCAGTGTTGCAAATTTGTACATTTATTTTTCATCAGTGTTGTAAATATGTTCTTCTTAATGGCAGTGATAGAAAGCTACATGCAATATGAACATGACATTAACCTGTGTGAAATTAGACCATAAAGCTACACTTCTATTTTCTATTTAAAAAAATATTGGGACAATAAAATATAGTAGGTTCTGGTAGCTACACTTTTTTTTTTTTTATTTGGCAAATTCCCCACCCAACTAAAGAAATAAAATACCTAGAAGACAAAGACCAAGTAAGGCCAAATGACTTTACACCAGTAGAAAATTCCAATTCACTAGACTGCCAGATTGGCCTTCATCTGTCAATGCAGGATGCAGTCTAATCCAGTGGCATGACTGGTATAGTTCACACCCATTTGTATTTTGGTGCTTTGCAGTTTGTATGGAGCAATTGCATCCTCATTTTTCTGAGCATCGAAATCTTTCCTTCTCTTTCTCTTGCAATTGATAACACCCCCCCAAGCACACAAAAAACTGATGAATGAGTTCAGGAAATAGTTCATCTCCTCAGCTTCAAGAATTTTCTGCCACCCCCCATTGTATTCAACTTCATTCCATCATATTCAAAAGCTAAGGACTCCCAACTTCTTCAGTTCATATATCTTCACATTTTCTTTAGAAAAGAAAGCTCCAAACTAATCAAACAGCATCCAGCTCTCTCACAGGTATCTCTTAATTATCTTGGTCATCCATATTACCTATGTTACTAAACCTTTTTGTTTATGCTTGGAGCAATAATGTTCAAATTTTTGTGTACAAATTGCTTATTACTCTAGCTCTGTAATTTCTCCCCATCATGGTAATATACCATTCTTTCCACCCAAATGCATATGAATTGGCACTTGAAAGTAGGAAATGTACAACCCCTAAATGCCAATGTACAACATACGTGTGCAATGGTTGCTTATTACTACATCATATTAAGTGCACTAAATTAATAGCTAGACCCAAAAAATGTACATATGTTATTGTCCTATTGTACTTAGTTCACTGATTAAAATTCTCAAAAATTATCCTTGCATTAAAAATTTCCTAGCACGATGGCTGCCGGCCCCTATGCAAAATTTGCTTTGAAAATTCTTTCCTTTTAGAGTTTGCCTTGTATGTTACATTTTCAAGCAACCTGCTAATTTACACTATTTACACATTGTTTGAGTGAAAATTGTCTCTACAACTGAAGCAAAAAATAATGGCGAAGAAAAACTCAACAAGAATGACCACTAGACCATGATGAATCAAGATCTTTGAACTTCTCAAAAAAAAGAAAAAAAAAAACACTACATATCACACATTTAGAAACAATTGAAGTTTGTTTTTGTTACATGATATGCTTGAAAAAAAAAAGGAAGTTTGTTATGTGATATGGAATAAAAAAATTGAGTACCATTTTAGACGTACATTATAATAGTAAAAATCAATAATTAAAATATGATCGGACTACAAATAAAGTAGAAATTGCTTAGTATTACATCCATTTAATTTAACATTACCTTGTTTATCTTTTAGATAGTGAATAATTACCCTTAAAACTTGTGTGTCCTATTTTACATGCAAAACCAAGAAAATTTTTATGTGGTATTAAATCCAAACTTGTACAATATGTAAATTTGTGAAGATTATGTAGATTTGAGGAAATTATAGGGACTGTTTTCAAAGATGAGGAGACAATTAACTCTATATTCCAATAAAGGATGTTCTATATTCTTGAGTTCGCTTAAGAAAATGAGGGAAAAAATAAAGGATGTTAGGATGGTATTATTGATACTCGAATCCCAAGTTTCAGTTTTTGTTTGTTTCCCTCCTAATTAAGCTCCCAAGTTCACACCGCCATCCACCTCCTGCGGATCACGTTTTGATATCTGAGCTCCTTTAACTCATTACTATTTATTTATGAATGTGATTCTGTGCATTCCATTTCTTCCCATTTCTCACCCTCTCTCTCTCTCGCCGCTCCTGCTGCTTTGAGCTTATTGGTTAGTGTCAAATTTCCTCCTCTCAACTCTCACCACCCTTTTTTCCACACACAAACACACCAAGAAACACTGTCTTCAGTTTTATCGAACTTATTCCTGCAGGTATGTGAACTAATTTAGTGTTGTACTGGTTCTGCTTGAAGGAATGTCAAAAAAACTGTGATTTTAAGTTCCCTTCTTCAAAATTTTACTGGGGTGGGGGTGTTTCTTGATGATAGTTTTGATCTGTATTGATGGTTTAGAGATAGAATTTTTAGAAGGCTGAGCCCTTGTGGGATTATGCAAATTTGTGGCATGGCCATTAAAACTATAGCTAATTCTGCTGGTATTTTGCTGAAATGGTTAGGAATTTGTAGAGCAAATATTGTTGCAGGACTCCAATTGCCGAGGCAATAATATTGATATAAAAGTTTTCAAATTTATGATTCCTTGTAGTTATTGCTGATTTTGGTCTTTGACACCCTTTTTTGGGTGCTTATTTGTTAAGAATATTATCGGATAGGAAATAAGGGATTTAATGTATTTTCTAATGGTTATCGTGTTTGGGATGATTTTAGTGCATTTTTGCAGATGGACTACTTAATTAGATTAAAAAAAAATCTATGGAAGTAAATTAAATTCGGGGTCAGGAATTTGTAACCCTTGATTTGACCCTTGAAGTTGATTGACTACATTTGCGCTACCGCAATTATACATACTGTGTTGCTTTGAGCTCCTATGAACTTGATGCTTGAATGATTACTTAAAATCGTTGATGATAATGCAATATAATATGACATGGAGCTGATGATTCCAAGTTTGTCATTTTCTAGTTAGGTTTGTTTGTTAGTCATTTATTTGTGCTCATCAGTCTTTTTTATTGTTTTATTATGAGTATGTAACAGCAAATTTGTCTAAAACTTCTGATAATTATGTGGAATTGTTAAAAATCTTCATATGAATAAATGGGATAGGTTCCCTCTAACATCGATATTTTCTGGTCTACAAACTTGCCATATACTTCCTGCTTTGGGTAAGGATCATGTATCTTTTTGTTGGTTTTTCAATCTTGTTCTCATGGTTTGTCATTTTGGTTTGACTTTCCTGTTAGTTACATTCAGGCATTATCTCTTGAAAGGAACATCATTTTGACAACCTTTATGACATTGTAACTGCTGGATGTGTATGGTTCTCTTTTTGCTTCCCATGATAGTTGGATCTTTGTGATTTTCTCTTTCTCTGTAAACTGATGCCCTTCTTTGTTACTCAGTGCTGGAGTTGCCCCCTCTGCAGGAAAAATCTTTTCATAGCCCTGAGACACACAACGCATGGGCATAAATTTGTGATTTTTGTGCTTTTGAGTTCGTAAATGGCTGGCTCAGTAGTGCCTGTGAGTAAGGTGCCATCACGTAATTATGGATGTATCAACTATTGCATCTCTGAGTACTGCACCTATCGGTTACAGCCTCTTCAGTTTCAGCGCAAATATCTGCAACAATCATTACATGGCAAACTTAATTTTACAAAACGACTCTTGAATGGCCCATTAATCTGCTGTGACAAGCTTAGGCCAGTAGCAGCACTTGAGTCAAATGCTCCTGACCCCATTCAACAGGTTCTATCGTTTATGATAAATTGCAACAGACAGTACTTTAGTTTCATGGAAATTGTTTTTCAGTCAAAGGAGACAAACATACATCAAAATCTTGTTACAGAGAAAGCAAATGAAGATAGTGTCTTTGTTTCTATTTTTATTCTAATACTTGTAAATGCTGTCAAATAAAGGGATCTGAGAATCTGAGGGGAGGCAAGAACTTTAAAGAATGGAATTCATTAAGTGCAAAGTTTGCTGGAGCTTCAAATATACCATTTTTGTTGTTGCAACTGCCTCAGATTATCCTCAATGCCCGTAACCTCTTAGCGGGGAATAAGACAGCATTATTTGCCGTCCCATGGCTGGTATTACTACATTTCTCGAAAAGTACTTAAGTTCAAATCCTAGTTGTAACTGAAGTAGTTGGAGAGTTATTTTATACATTTTGTATGAAATTGCAGGGGATGTTCACTGGGTTACTTGGGAATTTATCTTTGCTATCATACTTCATAAAGAAAAGGGAGACTGAAGTTGTAGTAGTGCAAACTTTAGGAGTTGTATCCATATATATTGTTATTACGCAGCTTGCTATGGCAGGAGCTATGCCTCTTCCTCACTACATTGTCACTTCAACGGTGGTTTTTTCTGGCTTGATTTTGAATTTTATGAATTACTTTTACTTGCTTAATCCTGGGATCTGGCGTTTATGGGAAGATTTTATTACGATTGCAGGACTATCTGCACTTCCACAGGTGATATTTCTGTCTCAAGCACACACAGATAAAATTCTTGACAAAGGCAAATTATGTTAGGTTTGGCCCTTACCATGAATTTTACAGGTCATGTGGTCAACATTTCTTCCATATGTACCAAATACTGTTCTGCCGGGTCTCTTAGCTTTTGTCATTGCTGTGATGACTGTTCTCATGGTAAGGTTTAAACTACTACTTTACTTATTTCCTTTGTTGTCCTAATAATTGATGCATCCCTGGAGGTTTGAAATGATAAATGTGAAAACCATGAAGGTAACATTGAGAATTGATGCCATAGGAGTCATAAAATGAAACTACAATTTAATTTTACATAGGATGATGGTGTAAATATTCTTCTGATGCGAAGAGATTTTTCTTTTCAAGCCTGGAAGCAATAGGCTTCTTCAAATCTTTTTTATAGTATCTCAAATTTGAGGTTGGTAGTCCATGAAGACATGAAGAATGGGGTGTAATTTTTGGATATTTCTATGTTACCATGTTCGGATTTTCCTGACTTAATTTCTCTGGAAGTTGTTACTTTGACTACCATGGTTTTGTTTATCAACAAGAGTCTCCTAGCTCTTTTAAAGGTATTGATGTTAGAAATACTGGTTGAAACGAGGCGGCATACAGAATTTGTTGGTGTTATTTATAGTTCACAGAAACTTCGGCTTGAATACCAAGAAAAAGATTCTACAGGAGATTTGCTGAAATGACTTTTTTGCAAGCAACTTCCCCTCACCCCTCCCCAAAAAGAAAAAAGATATGAAAAATATTAATGAGAAATGGTATATAGTAGAACATTGGCCTCAGTTTTCAATTCTTCTGTTTGTTCATCGGCTCTGTGAGGCACTATCCTTTTTTATGTAAAAACCACTCATCGGTCATTACAAGTGTGGTTTTAATTTTGTGTGGTGTATATATTCATACCTTTCCAGTTAGTGTTCCATTGTACCGTCAGGATGTAATGCCCTTGTGGAAAACTAACTTAGCATCCTATTATAAATGGCCCAAAATATGAAGCTTATGTTAGTTTAAATACAGTAAATGACATGCTAAGTGTCACATGCAACTTGACCTTTCAGGTCAAATGTTTGTTGCTTTTACAAGAGATTGAGCTTGATTTTCCTATGTCATTGAAAATCATCAAAGGGGTAATGTTTGTGAGAAGTTGAAGCTACTTTTTAATTGCTGGAGTCTGCAAGTGCCAAACAAGTTAATCCTCTTGCACGTGGGAAATTTGTTGGTCTTGTTAAACTCTTTTAATGTGAAACGGCTAGATATCCATATTATTACTCCTCCTCTAGTTGATCGCATATGTTCATTTGTTCTAAGTCTGCTAGTTACATTTAGAAGATCATGGAAAATCTTCATTTATCCAGTCAGTTTTTTTGCTTAATTAGCTGAGATGGAAAATACTCCAGAGCGCATGTAATCATGACAGCAGCTACATTTACAGGCTAGGATGCGCAAACTCTCAGATAGAGGCATCAAATTTGTTGGGTCGATATCTGGGTGGACAGCTACACTTCTTTTTATGTGGATGCCTGTTGCACAAGCGGTAGTTATCTTTTAATTCTATCCACAGAGCAAACGATTATTCTGCTTCAAAAGACATATTCTGAGAGGTTATTGAGGTTGCTTTTTTAATAGGCATGATGGTTTTTTTTTCAGTGGACAAATCTCCGGAATCCTGAAAATATCAGAGGGTTATCATCTGTCTCAATGCTGCTTGCTATGGTTGGCAATGGACTTATGATCCCCCGTGCGCTCTTTATTCGAGATCTAATGTGGTATGATTCTTTTAACTCAAGCTCTCTAAAGCCCTCAGTTCTGTTTTGTTTGCTTTCTAGAGACTGCACGTGCTTACTTAAAAGTTCAAATTTTTATTCTTGATTGGATTGGCTTTTCAGTATAGGTAGTTTGTAAAAATGCTAGAGAACTAAGGAGTGAGTCAGAGAGAGAGAGCAAGAGATGGTGGGAGGAAGACTGAACATTCATTTGGCACAAATCCCACAGTTACATGAAAATCTCTTAAAGTGTCCTTCTATTGGGGACGCTTTTGCACTCCGGATGGTTTGAAGTGCTTGATTGAATTATTTTTGGTGGTATCCCTATGACCATAATTACTATAGTAAATGAAACAAAATGCTTATGAGTGCCTACCATGTAGCCATTAATCCTATGGTTTTTTGTGTCTATAATGAGTAACAATGTAAGCTATTCTAGGTTATATCTTCAAAGTCCAGCAAACTAATTAGGTTTGTGAAACTTTCTAGTTAATGATTATTTGTTGAAAATGTACTCTCGTACTCTTTGTAGAAGACAACTAGCCCAAGACTAAGAACATCTTATTTCCTCTAGAATACAATGCAAACTTATTATCTCATCAACTTTATCATGTTTTTCATGTCGAATACCAAGTTAAGGCTTGTTTTGCTTCTCACGAACTGTAATTCTTTTTAAAACAAGATCCCATCCTCATTAATGTTATTTGGATGACTAAATAAGAATCACCTAGAGTGGCTTATATATGTGCTCCATAGAGGTGTTTTATGTTTGTAAAAGTATCTGTAAAACTTCTATAAGGTCAATGGTATGTTCTGTTATCAACTTGAATATATTTGTTTATCAATAATTATATCACATACATTTCACCTTTGCAACAACTTGGAACTAAAGCACTCCAAAACAAGATGTGTTCAGGAAGTATAAATTATAACTTCAGCTCAGGAACATGCATCTGTTTCTGTAGTTTTAGTCATAAATTCTTTTTTAAAATTGTGTCAGGGCAGAACTAGGTCACAGGTCTGTGAAATCTATCACATGGTACTCTAGTGTCACAACTAGAAAAGAGAAAGGAGCACTCTTGTATAATGTGCATGATCTTGCCATCTTGGGTTTTGCTTGACAGTTTTGATTTTATATGAGAGACATTTGATTACTCGATTCGCAATAGCCTAATAGAGTACAACTGAGTAGCCTTCACCCCAAATGAGCTTCTTGATCTTGTCCTTAGGTAAGTTGTGCGTCTCATTAGGAGAAAAGAGGATGTGGTTTGCTAAAGATATTCTATCATTGGGTTGGATGCTGCTTTGAAGCAAAAGAAAAAGCCCCTCCAGAGTCACTTTTACTTTGAGCATATCCTGTGCCATTTCAAGGGAAAGATTTTTTCATCAATGTGCGGTATTTTGTTTGTTGAATTCCAATAGTGTCATTCTAGTCTGTAGACCATGACAGCATGCGGAATGTGTTCTTGATGGTGCTAAACGTCTTTTATAATTGTATCTGTTTGAAAGCAATCCTCTTTTGTATGATATTAGTTTGTATTTAAGCTTCTGATGTTTTTAGACTTTTGAGTGATTGATTACAATACTATTTTAGTATGTCTTTTTATATTGTTATTGTTTGCTAAATCCTTCCAAATGATTAAATCTTATATTCAAAACACTTCTTCAGGTTCACTGGTTCAAGTTGGGCAAGCGTCTTCTATGGTTGGGGGAACCTTCTATGCCTCTACTAGTATGCTTCTTACCTTTGCAGAAGATTTCTTGGGTTGACGATTTTGTTGTTGCTGAAATTCTTTCTTTTCTTCCAGTTTTCAGTGTATCAGCCGCGAGTTCTTCGGGGCGGCAACAATCGGCCTTGTGGCTTGGATAGGTTGGTCAATTTCTCTGTTTCTGAACTTCTTTTATTACAAAATCTGTAGCATAGCTGAAGTAGTGCTTGAATAATAAGACTATGTCTTGGTAATAACTTTTTAGATTCTTTTTTACCATCATCCTTAGACATTTAGCTTGAATAGGGCTTGATGGTCCTTCAACAAAACAGGGACAGAATATCCTTAAGTTTAACTTGACTGGCCTTCTTTGGTCCTTTTTCTGCGGAACAGGGATGACACTCTGGAAGGACACACAAGTTTATGGATACACTTCCCCCTTGACATCCTTGAAGGAGTTGGTTTTTGGTCATTGAATTTACTGGTCCACTACGTCTGATTTAAATGTTGTTTGTCTGAAATGCACGAGTTATCCAAGACTTCATCAGAGACCGGTAGGAATTGTGAACCAGGCTACTGGCTTCAATAAGAGAATTTCGGTTTAGAAACCCCTTTGTAGGAGTCACTTCTTTACCTTATTCTTGACGATTGGCACTGTCTTGCCTCTAGGTTCTCAACGAGTACAGTACAATTCCTGTATGAATGTACCTCAAATGTTATCTTTGACAAAGCAGATGCAGTATGCTTGGCATGTAACAATAGTTAATAAAATGACAGTGTTAATATTTTTCAATACAATTTTAGATTTAAAAGAATGCAGTTAAGTGTTGCATTATCTCATTATCAAGGGTGATTCCGGACTATGGTTCAGGAATCCGACTAGAATTAGAAGGTCGCACCGGTTGGTTAGGTCTGACGGAGAACCTAAACCATTGCTTTTCCTTGCTGTATCGTAGAAAAGGCTGCATGATTAAGCCAACTAGCATAGCTAAGGAGCTAAGAACCATTACTTTGGAAGATGCTAGGACTAAGACAACACATATTAACATAGTTGGGAGGAATGCATATTAAAAGTGCACAAGTTGTTCCGATAGGCATCTTATAGGACCTAGGTGGAGCAGGATGATCCATCCTCGACTTCACAGAAGCTATAAATTCCAGAATCATCCCAAAACAGTAGAGAAAATTCTCTGCAGCTACAATCTCTTGGAAGCTCAACCATGAGAGCAGAATCACGCATGATGCAGAGATGATAATCCCAGTAACAGCGTGATCTCTTGCTGAAAAAGGCTGGAAGTATCCAATTTCTGCCATCCCCAGTAGTTGGAATGAGTCACTGCTCATCTCAGCAACAAACATCCCCATATTTGACACAGCTGAAGGCCCCTGAATCCAATAATCATTAGCTACATCTGAGAAATAGCCATCTGTCCACTGCCTACGATCAAGTGGAACTGGAGCAGCTCCAGTTGCAGTGAGAAGAGGTATTAAGTAGCTTAGAACAACCAGAATAAGTGCATAGAAAAGAGCCTTGGGGAGTGTTGTACTAGGATTGTCCCATAATTCAAGTTCCAGAAAAGAACATTCAAGTCCAGTCCTCAGTCCACATTGTGCAAGTCCACAGCAAACCATCTAGAAGGCTGCAGTTTTGGAATGCCTACACCTGCCATAACCAAGAAAGGAAGAGGAGAAAGCACCCCCAACACTACAGCAATCCATCCCACAATTGTCAAGTCCCTATAGTTTACATAAGTTAGTGCAACCGTCAAAACCAGCGCAGCTCTCATCCTATGCTTGCCATGTGCTAGAGCTGGGATTCCGGACTTCAAATGGTCTAGGAATATAACTGGATACAGCGCATTGTCTATGATTCCACTGAGCCATTTCATCCACCCTACTTGAAACCTTCAGTAAGCTCCCAATGCTGGTGAAACCCAGATCACAGAGCCTCCATTTTCTGGAAACATGGTGCCCAACTCTACTGTTACTAATGCTTCTGGGACACTCGATATCAGGGGGCAAAGCAGAAAGCCAAGAAGGGCTAATAGAGGACCAGCTGCTCGTACACTGTCCTCAACTCCAAAAGAGCCCCAGAGACCTCATTGAAGACGAGAAAAACAAGAGGTACAATTGATACGTTGGTAAAGATTTCAAGATTTGAGGAAAACCCTTCTCCTAACTTGAATATTCAGCATCATTTTTATCCATTTGATGCCTTTCAGTTAGTTAGCAGTAGATGTTTTAATTAACTTTGTGAAGTTAAGAAGTTTGTTTCTATATAATTTGATGAAAATTGACTTTTGGCTTGAAACTTTTGGTCAGTTTCTTGATTTTTGGTGTCATTTCTATGGAATGCCACGAGTTTGTCTTCCTGAGCTTTGGCAAGTCATGTGGCAATGACCGCTAAACTTCTCTAAGAAAAAGATATAATACTCCACAAAATAATTGGAGATCATTTGACAAATGGTATCTGTTCTAACTTCTGAGTTCTCAGTTCTTGCCTTCTGAAACGGGTCTTGAAAAGTATGAATAATTTAATCACTCCCTCCATCCCAAAACTTTTGCTCATTAGAACAGTAACTTCTTGTAGATTTAATCTACACGTTATATGTAGTTTAAGTGGAATTACAAGGCGCGAGCGGAAGTGTAGACAAGCAACCAGAGAAGAAGAAAGAGACTTCGACTAAAAGTCCATACAAGCTTTAATTTCTTCTCCAAGACACATTTGGAATGGTGCTAAAATCCTTTATTTTGTGGGATATCCTTTCACTTTCGACCTTATAAAGCTATTTTGATCTTTGCAGTTGAACAATGAAATAAAAATTGATCATGTAACGAAGAAGAAATCAATATCATTACTTGTATTGCTAAAGTAATTGAAAAGAGTCTAGCAATGGTATGCACTCAAAACATTCTTTCTAACATCACTACCTCCCGAGACTTCTATTTATTGCCACCATAAAACTTTCAGTCCTCCCAAATCTTTAAGAGGCAAGAGCTCTAAGCTTCCATGCGGATGATGCAGCGGAGACTTTCTCCTCGTAGCATGTAGTCAAATGCCTTGTTAATCTCTGAGAAAGGGACTTCGTGGGTGATGAACTTCTCAAGCTCTAGCTCCTATAAACAGAAGATAACAAGTCAAATACTGAAGAATCTAATATTGCATAGGACAAGTCCAAATAACTTTGGAAAGACATACAAATAAAGGAAAATCAGAGCAACACTTTTGAGAATCTGACAAAAAAATTTTACCTTTTTCATGTATTTTTCTACAACACCTGGAATGTCACTACGGGGCTTATAGTTGCCGAAGAAGGTGCCCTTGAGAGTCCTCTCATTCAGCAGATTCACAGGATGTGTTTTGAATGCATCATCCTTGTTTGGCACACCAACAAGCACAGCTACACCCCAGCCCTGTCAATAAATTGAAGTATGAAATTTCAGTTCTAACTGATTGATACTGTAGGAAAAAAAATCAAAGAAACGATTACTAGGAAGGCCATTACATCATGAACACATTCAAATGCAGAGATCATGGCACTGGCATTTCCAGTGCACTCAACACTTCTGTCCACTCCTCCATCAGTCATTTCAGCGATCACCTGATAAATGCAGAGATCTTAAAAACCATAGAAGTGAAAGGCAAATACATGCAATACAATAGTTGGTTATTTACAAGCCTTGTCGCTCTTATGATATGAGATTTTTTGTCGAAACGTCAACTTGCCTGTTGAACTGGCTTGTCATAATCTTTTGGGTTTACAAACTCGGTAACACCGAACTTCCTTGCTGTTTCAGATATACTTAGCGTCAATAATGGTTCAAAAATTTACCAAGCAGATCCAATCAATGCAAATCAATTTCTTCAATATTACCGTCATTGAATCTATTGGCATTCATGTCAACACCAATGATCCTTGAAGCCCCGGAAATGCGAGCTCCTTCAGCAGCCTGTAGCAGTCATCAAGGCAAAAGGAAAGCTCATTTGTTAAATGTCCATCATCAACAAAAGCAAAGGAGAAGGCTAACATTATCTACTTACAGCAAGGCCTACAGCCCCAAGTCCAAAAATGGCGACTGTTGATCCCTTTGTTGGTTTTGCAACATTTAGAGTTGCACCAAGTCCTGCAGAGAAGAACCACACATCATTTTTACACCATTGTTTGAGAAATTCTATAATGTTGCTAAGAGTCTTAAACTCATCAAACCTGTAGATATCCCACAGCTAAGAACGCAAACTTTATCTAGTGGTGCTTGTGGGTTGATCTTGGCAACACAACCAACATGGACAACAGTATACTCGCTGAAGGTTGAAGTCCCAAGGAAGTGGTATATTGGCTGCCCATTTTTGGAGAACCTTGTCCGGCCATCATGTAACATGGCACCTCTATCGGTATTTATCCTGAGAAGGTCGCACATATTGCTTTCCTCTGACTTACAATGGCGGCAATCCTTGCATTCTCCTGTGAATATAGGAAGAACATGGTCTCCTGGCTGCAAATCCGTCACCCCTTCACCTACACTCTCCACAATTCTGTGTTGAGCCCCAAAGAAAAAAAGGGAAGCAAATTTATGATCTGATTTCTGAAAATCAAATTAATCTACTAATGTTAGGCTTTCAAAAGAGAAATCTAGATGCCTACCCTCCTGCTTCATGACCAAATATCCGAGGGAAGAGTGGTGTTTGACCCTGTATATATGCAACTCACTTATGTCAATTCCAGGATAACAAATCAAAGAAAGATGAAAAGTTATAAATTAGACAACCTGATAGCTCATCCACTGGATACTCGATATTCAAATAATAGACCGTTGGATGGTTTACTTAAAATCTGTAGTTGATATAAGGCAATATCACCAAAACCATAATGGAAACATGGAAGGGGGGAAAAACATGCTTGTGCCGAGAAAATTGGATTACTTTGCCATCAATACAGAAACATCATTCAGTTTAGCCATCTCAATCTCCTTGATATACATGTCTAATTATCTCAAAAAATAATCACCATATGTCCACAAGTGAACTACAGAAATCTGCTTGTATAATCAGATCAAACAGACAAACAAAATATAAGTGCAGAAGTTCTCAGAATCTACTCTT
This sequence comes from Coffea eugenioides, assembly GCF_003713205.1. Taxonomy (NCBI): domain Eukaryota; kingdom Viridiplantae; phylum Streptophyta; class Magnoliopsida; order Gentianales; family Rubiaceae; genus Coffea; species Coffea eugenioides. The sequence goes on from NC_040044.1 coordinate 36,836,889, forward strand.
GCAATTTACCTATTATTTTCAAAAGTTAATATGAAACCCCACAAAATCAAAGCATTAATAAAATGAATAGACAGTGACCTTAGCTTCCCAGAAGTAAACATCAGTATGGCAAAGGGAAGTAACTAGAATCCTCAAACGAACTTCCATTTTCTGGGGAGGTGCCACCTCAACTTCTTCCACCACCAACGGCTTTCCCGCCTCCCATGCCACAGTATCAAGGGCAGTAGTTGGGATCTGGTCTACTAAATGCAAAAGTCAAGAACAGCTGCTTATGGAAGTCAAGGACAGCCTGCTAGCAAAAGTAAAAGTCAAGAACAGCTGCTTATGGAAGTCATGGGCAGCAACTGATTATGAGATCTGATCTGCTAGCAAAAGACAAGAACAGCTGCTTATGGGATCTAGTCTACTAATTGCACTAATCAAGGAGAGCTGATTATGGTCTACTATATTAGATGTATATTAGCATATATGTAATTAATACATTAGGGAGGTAGATATTCTGACGGAGGAGAGAAGGTACAGAGTTTTTCTATTTAAATGGAAAAGATGCACAAAAGAGGCATTCGGTCTTTGATCTAGAAAACTTGTCATGGTATCAGAGCCAGTTATTTGAATTTCTCAGCCTTTCCAAACTTTCTGAGTTGTTATCCTTCTTGGGTTGATTATTTTGATCAATCATTTGGTTTCAAGATATCCTTTTGGGTCAATCATATTGTGGTTGGCAGCTTTTCTTGTAATTCAGATCTTTGTTTTTTTTTGAAAGAATGTCTATGGAAAACTCTTTGGGAAAAATACATACGGAATCTTTGTCCATCAAGTTCACTGGAAAAAATTATGCGGCATGGGAATTTCAATTTAGGATGTTTCTAAAAGGCAAAGAGCTTTGGAGTCATATTGACGGGTCTTCTACAGCACCTAGAGATGGAAAGGAAATTAGTCAATGGGAGGCAAAGGATGCTAGAATTATTTCTTGGATTCTAGCATCTATTGAAGCTCATATGGTGAACAATTTACGCTCCTTTAATACAGCAAAGGAGATGTGGGATCATTTGAAGCGTGTATATCATCAAGATAATACAGCAAGAAGATTTCAGCTTGAATTGGAAATTAGTACATGTAGCCAAGGTAATCTCTCTATTGAGCAGTATTATTCTGGATTTCTTAATTTATGGAGTGAATACTCTGGTATAATCTATTCTAAGGTACCAAGCGAAGCCTTAGCCGGTATTCAAGCGGTTCACGAAGATAGTAAGCGTGACCAGTTTCTAATGAAACTGAGGCCTGAATTTGAGGCGATTAGAGCTGGATTGTTAAATAGAAACCCAGTTCCTTCTTTAGACGTATGTCTTGGTGACTTGTTGCGAGAAGAACAGAGAATGGCTACACAAACTATCATAGGTACATCAAAGGAGATATCTGAAGTTGTCAATATTGCCTATGCTGCTCAAGGGAAGAATCGCGGAAAGGGACAAGTACAGTGCTATAGTTGCAAGGAACTTGGGCATATTGCACGCAATTGTGGAAAGAAATTTTGCAATTATTGTAAGCAAACTGGACACATTATCAAGGACTGTCCTACACGCCCTGAGAATCGAAGAGTCCAAGCCTTTCAAGGTGCTGTCCAAGACTCTAACACTATTGGTTCTACATCCACAGCCACAACACTTACTCCAGAAATGGTTCAACAAATGATTCTTTCAGCATTTTCTACTCTTGGACTTCAAGGTCAAGGTAAAATTGTTTCTACTCCTTGGTTAGTTGATTCTGGAGCATCAAATCATATGACTGGTTCATCTGCATCACTACATAATCTACGGCAATATACTGGTACACAAAATATTCAGATTGCTAACGGCAGTAATCTTCCAATTACAGCCATTGGTGATATTGGACCTTCTTTTCGTCATGTATTTGTCTCTCCAGGGTTGTCTACTAGTTTGATTTCTGTTGGTCAGATGGTGGATAATAACTGTGATGTACGGTTCTCTCGTGATGGTTGTCTTGTGCAGGACCAGGTGTCGGGGAAGGTGATCGCGAAGGGGCCTAAAGTGGGCAGACTATTTCCTTTGCAATTTTCAGTTCCAAGTAGTTTGTCTTTGGCTTCTATGGTTGTTGACAATAAAGTTGAAGTATGGCATCAACGATTGGGTCATCCAAATAATGTCATTTTATCTCATTTAATAAAGCATGATTTTCTGGGGAGCAAGGATCAGTGTTTTAATCATAAATTGTCTTTTGATTGTTCTACTTGTAGACTAGGGAAAAGTAAAATATTACCTTTTCCTAGTCATGGTGGTCATGCTAATACAAGTTTTGAGATCATTCATAGTGATGTTTGGGGTATTACTCCTGTTGTTTCACATGCACAATATAAATATTTTGTGACATTCATTGATGACTATAGTCGTTTCACATGGGTATATTTTTTGCGTACTAAAGCTGAAGTATTTGCTGTTTTTAAGAAATTTGTAGCTTATGTAGAAACACAATTTTCTACTTGCATTAAAGTTTTACGCTCTGACAATGGCGGGGAATATATGTCACATGCCTTTCAAGCATTTTTGCAACAGAGAGGTATTTTATCTCAACGATCATGTCCTTATACCCCTCAACAGAATGGGGTGGCTGAACGTAAGCATCGCCATTTGTTGGATATGGTACGAACCTTACTTTTGCAGTCTTCGGTTCCATCTAAATTTTGGGTGGAAGCTTTATCCACTGCAGTTTATTTAATCAATCGTCTACCTTCTCAACAATTGAATTTTGATTCTCCTTATTATCGTCTTTTTGGTGTACATCCTGATTATGGCAATCTACACACATTCGGATGTGTTTGCTTTGTTCACTTACCTCCTCATGAGCGTCACAAACTTACAGCTCAATCTGTAAAATGTGCTTTCATGGGTTATAGTACAACTCATAAAGGATTTTTGTGTTATGATGCTATTGCTAATCATCTACACATTTCTAGAAATGTGATTTTCTTTGAAAATGAGCACTACTTTCCATACCATGGTTCCTCGTCTGAAGGTGTTGTTCTTCCTAACTTTGATGATATTGCTCCACCAGTTGATCGATTTAAACCTGGGATTGTTTATCAGAGACGACAGGCTTCTTCATCACAACCTCTTCTTGACACTAATCCAGTCCTTGCTCCAACCACTCTTCGAAGGTCCCTACGTCTTAGTCGTCCGCCTGATCGGTATGGTTTTTCTGCCACTATAACTGACACTACAGTTCCTACATCCTATTTACAGGCAGCTAAACAAGCATGTTGGGTGAAAGCTATGAATGAGGAACTTCAAGCTCTTCAGGAGAATCATACTTGGGATCTTGTTCCTTGTCCCGATGGTGTTAAACCCATTGGTTGTAAATGGGTATTTTCTGTTAAATTGAGATCTGATGGCTCACTTGAAAGGTATAAGGCACGATTAGTAGCTCTTGGTAATCGGCAAAAGTATGGAGTACATTATGAGGAGACCTTTGCTCCTGTGGCAAAGATGACAACAGTTAGACTTGTTCTAGCTATTGCTGCTTCTACAGGCTGGTCATTGCGACAGATGGATGTAAAGAATGCCTTTTTACATGGCGATCTTCAAGAAGATATTTATATGACTCCACCGTCAGGGTTATTTTTTACATCTTCTTCTGATGTTTGTAAGCTAAAACGTTCACTCTATGGCTTAAAACAAGCTCCACGGGCTTGGTTTGATAAGTTCCGTTCTACCCTTATTAGCTTCTCATTTGTTCAGAGCCAGTATGACTCCTCTTTGTTTCTTCGCAAGACTGATAAGGGACTGGTTTTACTTCTGGTTTATGTTGATGATATTGTTATCACAGGAAATGACTCTGCATTAATCTCTCAACTTCAAGAGCATCTTCAACGTTCTTTTCATATGAAAGATTTAGGTCCTCTACAATATTTTTTGGGCCTAGAAGTGCACTCTACCTCAGCTGGTATTTTCTTACATCAACATAAATACATCCAGGAATTAATTGCTTTGGCAGGTCTTCAAGATGGTCGGTCTGTTGATACTCCCTTGGAAGTAAATGTTAAATATCGCCGTGATGAGGGTGATTTTCTCTCAGATCCCTCTCTCTATCGGCAATTGGTGGGAAGTCTTAACTATTTAACTATTACTCGGCCTGATATTTCATTTGCTGTTCAACAAGTTAGTCAATTTATGCAGACGCCTAGGCATCTCCATCTAGCTGCTGTTCGTCGCATTATTCGCTATTTACTAGGCACTTCCTCTCGTGGTCTTTTCTTCTCCAAAAATTCTCCTATTCATTTGGTAGCCTATAGCGACGCTGACTGGGCAGGGTGTTCAGATACTAGACGATCAATTACTGGTTGGTGCATGTTTCTTGGAAATTCTCTTATTTCTTGGAAAAGCAAAAAGCAAGATAGGGTGTCTAAATCCTCTACTGAGTCAGAGTATCGTGCTATGTCCTCTGGATGTTCTGAGATCATTTGGCTTCGAGGCCTCTTAGGTGAGCTTGGGTTTCCCCAACTTGCACCTACTCCCCTTCATGCCGATAATACTAGCGCTATTCACATTGCTGCTAATCCTGTATTCCATGAGCGTACAAAACATATTGAAGTTGATTGTCACTCTATCCGTGAAGCATATGATGATCATGTTATTTCTCTTCCTCATATTACCACTGATCTCCAAACTGCTGATATATTTACTAAAGCTCTCTCCCGTCATAGACACAATTTTCTGGTTGACAAATTGATGCTTTTTGATCCACCAGCATCAATTTGAGGGGGGATATCAAGGGCAGTAGTTGGGATCTGGTCTACTAAATGCAAAAGTCAAGAACAGCTGCTTATGGAAGTCAAGGACAGCCTGCTAGCAAAAGTAAAAGTCAAGAACAGCTGCTTATGGAAGTCATGGGCAGCAACTGATTATGAGATCTGATCTGCTAGAGACAAGAACAGCTGCTTATGGGATCTAGTCTACTAATTGCACTAATCAAGGAGAGCTGATTATGGTCTACTATATTAGATGTATATTAGCATATATGTAATTAATACATTAGGGAGGTAGATATTCTGACGGAGGAGAGAAGGTACAGAGTTTTTCTATTTAAATGGAAAAGATGCACAAAAGAGGCATTCGGTCTTTGATCTAGAAAACTTGTCACACAGCAGCTACAGTAATATTCATCACAATTACCAAACATCCATAAACGCTGTGTAAAAAGAAGAATCTCTAACACCATAATACATCAAAATCAAGGAAAAATGACTAGAACCCACATCCACATTAATCAATGCTAGTTAAGGAAAAAAACACAAGATACAAATATGGTACCTTTGCATCGAATAACTTGACCTGCAGTACTGTTAGACATTGTTGTGCCTAAAATGATTGTGATCAATGACCGGAATCTCTGATTATAAGGTGAGATTAATTCTAGTGCAATTATGCATGCATTATACAGAGATGCTTGGGGTGCATATGTAGGATTTGTCCACCGCCAAATGTGGAACTAAAGTACCAGAAACGCCACTATTCTTTGATTACCCTCTTGCACGGTGGAAAGACACGCACCTAAGTCCAATGTACTAGATTGTCTTTTCGTGGCTTAGTTCTTTAACTAATTTTTCAGTACTAATAGCAGCCTTCTATTTTGCATGGTAATTTGCCATGTGTCCTTCCAGCAAATGCCCTCCATTTAAAAAAAAAAAAAAAATCTCAATCGCAAGGTTAATATGGTAAAAAAATTTTAGCCACAACAATTTGAGAGGGTATAGGTGTAAAAAGGTTAGGAGTTAAAGTTTGAGAAACAAGAAATTAGTCATAATAGGAAAAGATTATTTGCTTGGTACTGAAGTCGCTTGATCAGCAAGAAGGTTTTCTTGCAAATGTTCGTGATTTTGGTTTACTGTTTCCTAATTCATTCATAGACTGATTTGTGCAACAAGAATTAACCAAAAAAAAAAAGGATGTTAATACTTGATAAAACTAGAGATGGCTTTAACCTCAAGAAAAAGAAAAGGACGATAAGGGTATTGTTAAGAGCTTCGATAAACTTCCCATCTATTATTTAAGACTGCTAATTAAGGAACATTAGATCCAAGAGCTGTTAAATCTTTTCATTATTTTTTGGGTGTTAAAACTCAATAAGAAACTTGGATATTGTACAATATGAACAACAAGGCATTCAATCAGTGAAGAAAAAATTTCTAACTCAAACATCCTCTCTTCTAGTTTGATTTTGTCTCCCTCACGAAATATTTAATATGATGATTTGTTCTACAAAATGTTTAAGATGCACATCACTCTATCTTCTTCTTTTTCTTTTCCCCCTCTCTCTTAGGATATTTTGTTCTTCAAAATATGTCGCCTACAAAGTCATTCAGTTGCATATCTGATTTTTCTTCTTCCCAATTTTATTATTTTTTTCCCTTTGGATCAATGAAGAAATTCAAAGAACTATTCTGTTTGTGACCTGTAATAAACCACACACATGCAAATTCCTACATTTCAATTTCGCTGAGAACTGGTTTGGTTGGTTCTTAAAGGCTGCATTTCCTATTTGGATACCAAAATTATTCCAAATAATATTTTGCTCGCATCACAAACACATTTCCCAACCTACCTTTTTATATTCCCAATCACCTTTTTATCTCAAATACATTATATCACAAAAAGTGCTACAGTTAGGGGTGGGCGCGGGTCGGGTACCCGCCCCATTCACCATTTGGCTGACCCAACCCGCACCTTGCGGGTCAGCCATTTTCTGACCCTTACCCGCCCCGCATATCAGCGGGTACCCTATAACGGATACCGGCTGAGATAGGGTCGGATCAGTGGGTACTCGCCCCGCCCCGTTTATCATTTATTTTTTTTAAAAAAAATGATTTATACCAATTTAATTTTATATTTTACACATTCATCTAAGATTTAATAATTTTTTTTTCTAAAAAAAGGTTTCCCACCAAGAAACAAGCATATAAAGAGAATATAAGATAAATGAAAAAAATTAAAAGAATTCAAAATCAATAAAAGTTTGAAATAAGTAACACAATTTTTAATATATATGTTCCACATTAATTAAACTTTTTTCTATAAAATATAAGATCATGGCCTTTACAAATGAATATTGTAAATAAACTATAGTCTCTCATATTTGTAATGCAATTTGTTCAATAAAATTACTTATTTAGTTCTAACTTATTATTTTATAGTGTGTGTATAAAAATAAAAATAAAAAATATATATATGCGGGGCGGATCGGGTATCCGCGGGTTTTTAATTATGTGACCCTAACCCGCCCCGCATCTTAGCGGATACCCGACCCTATTTTGACCCGATCAAATAATAAAAATCGGATATTCTAATTTTCGAATCGGATCGGATAGGATATGACGGGTTTTCGGGTTAGCGGATAATTTTGCCCACCCCTAACTACAGTAATTATTTCAAATAATATTTCAAATAATACACTGTCCAAAACAAACCCACTATTTGTACGCCAATGGAATCCCAGACCCCTCCTCTTTCTTCTGCTTCAAATGAACAAACCACAAAAGAAGAACTCAGCATTCAATTTCAAACCCCAAAATCTTCTTCTTCGTCTCCTTTTTCTGCAGTAGTAAATATTAGGCTATGGAGGCCAGCAGCGCAGCGAAACCTTAGAAACCAATGGTCGAAGTTGGCTTCTTTATGGCAAGATTGGCAGTCTTGCTCGTCCGCTACTCGCTCTCAAGCCACTACTCTTGTCAACTCCTATCTCTCCCAGAAGTACGGTAAAAAGCCAGCATTTATTAATGTTCTTAACAATATACAGAAAATCTTTTATTAAACCTAGTGTTTTATCTAAAATGGGGATTGTTTTTTTGGTTTTACAGGTATATGGATGCGATGGATTTGGGAATTTTGAGTGGCATGCTAAGTATTCGGAAAAAAGCCTCTTCGAAGTTGTTTAAGCAACAAGTTAGTGTGTTTGCTAAAAACTTGGTTTCTTTTCTTTTAAACAGCTTTTATTGAAAATAGTGATTGAGATAGAGCCTTTGGGTGCTTTTGTGAAGAACTAACTTACGAGAAATTAGGTTTGGTTTTCGCAAATTTGTGCTTGTTTAGATGAAATGGTCTAGGCAATGGTTATAGTAGTATCTGTAGAGTGCTGTTATAGGAAATTATGTGTGATCTGGTGTACAGTTATCAATTAAGGCTATGTTTGGTTTGTTTATGGGAATTGGATTTGCATTGAATTTGATGTACTGTTAGTAATGTGACTTGAGTAATTCAGTCTAATTTCAATTCTCATGTGGAACCAAAACGCACAGAAGGCTTCATTCAAAATTTGACATTTTATGCTTTGTATATGGGTTTGAAGGAACAGAGTTGATGGTAAGAAATTTTTGCACTTACCAGGATTGCTTTGTTAATTTATCACTCTCTCTAAACTTGTATGTGGTGACCTCAACTGTAGCTATGTGTGATGTTGTTGATAAATGTGTAAATATCAAGCACTATTGGATCAAGCGTTTTGTGAGCTTGAGTATATTTGCATTTCCACATATTCATTGATTGTTCATTAGGTTCTTTTCATGCCAGGCTTTGATAGGATTTGGCAGGGTCAATGCCAGAAAAACATACAATTCCTTAAAACTGTTGTGTTTGGCTGTTGGGTTTGTTATGGTACATCAGTATCATACCTTGCAAAGAATTATTGGAGGAAATAGAGAAGAGAACCTGCTTTTCTATTTTTTTTAATTGATATTTGGTTTATTCACAAAATTTACATGTTTATTTGTTCTTATACTTTTCTTTTCCGGTTTTCATGTTGAAAGGTACATAAATGTGAATAGCTTTTGGTATCCATGAGAACTTGTCCTTCAGTCTCCAATATTGGAAGCTAATCTAATGTGAAATGGGCTTAGTAAAAATATACTATCTTCCATATTAATGCGAATATAAATCTTTGTAATACTACAATGCTTAGTAAATGCTTATCAGTTTCTTTTTCCCTGCCTGCTGCCCTGCCCTTTCTTTGTAGGAGATTCAGCATAATAAACTCTTGGCATCATACAAAGATATGGTACGCATACTTAATACTGATTGGTTTTATGCAAAATGTTTTTTTTCTTTTATTGACTTCATCTGCTTTTATAGTTTCTGCTTAGTCAATTAGCAAAATGCATTGCCCTATGTCTGCAAATGAACTCCTTTAGTACTATGGGCCTTGCACAACTTCAGCAATTATAATTATGTGGGAGGATTTGCATGATTTGCTTTCTTGGGAACAAGATAGATTGCATACAGCTTTCCAGAATTTCAAGTGACTTACTGTGACTTCTCCATGTTTCAAGATCAACACCCCACTTATGAAGATTAATCTACTTTATCAGTCTTGAAATTTTCAGTTTATTAGGTCTCAGGGATAGAAGATTTTCTATTTTAAAATGTTTTTGACTTGTCTTCTTCATCTTATTCTCGTCTTTGTGCAATTACTAACCTATCTTCATTTTTGTACATTGTAATGTTTATTAATCACTGCCAGATGTTTGAAAAGCATTAAATAAATGAATGCACAGTTTTGCAGTAATACTGATCTCTTTAATGTGTGGATGCTTGAGAACAAGGGCAACAACTCTCTTTTACTTCTCTCTCTGTACCAACTTTATTATGTCCTTTTTTGGGTGCTTTAGTGGTTTATGTGGAAGTAAATTGGCAAGCTCTATCATAACAGGTAGGCGTTGTAACTCAGATGGTGAACACATCTAGATCTATGAGGTGCTATCTGAAAGGAACAACCAATAGCCCCTTGGCTCAGTTTTCTCTCTCTTCTGAAAATGAGAATGATACTGGTGATGGTGGGGGAGCCCCAGTCTTCACGTTTTGGCCAATCTCTCTTTTTGGTATGTCTACTGCATATGCCAATGAAGAATTGCTTCTTTCTAGTATATTGATTCTTGATTGTCCATCAGAGCAATAGATCTATTCTTCTCTTCATTGTGGTGCAAAAAAATCTATGAAATACAGCATTTGAGAAAAATTATTAAAACTTATCTGGTTATTTATATGTACGATGAACAACAACTGCTAACATGATTGCAAGTGTACCTGGGCTAAAGGCATGGGACATGTAAATTTCCTTTTGTGGATGTCAAATTTTTTTGCTTTTCTTTTTTTCAACAAGTTTCTTTCTAATGTTGTCGAAACAGTTAAAATGTAGATTTCTGAGTTGTATAACATATGTTTCTGATTTTTAGTCTTGTATCTTTTTTACCTGCTTTTGCAAAGATGTGAAGGTGTGATGCTGTTCAGAGCTTGCCTATTTGTCATTCTTGCAAAATTTTTACCAACTTATCATGGTCTCACTCTATTAATTGATGTCTTTATGATAATTAGCTTTTATTTTTCTTCTTCAGAAAAAGTAGCACAGGACCTTGTTCAGATATTTGTATCAGAGCTAAACTTGAAGGTGAAGTATGGAGGTGGCTGGCTTTCAACAAGCTTTTCTTGGTTTGTAATTCATGCTTCTAATTTGTGTTACTGATCTTATGCTTATTCTTCTTGAATTATATATATATATATACACAGAGGTTGCTTGTCATGGAGCTGCTTTCCTTGGGTGATGAAAGAATTCCAGATCTCAGTAGCTTGTGTTGGTCAGATGAACTTTATCCAGGAGAATTTGATGATCTGCATACATGTTCCTTGTATTCACATGGAGCTAGCAAGCCAGTTCTTCCAAGCCTTGGGAAAGGCGAAGTTGAATCTTTTCAACGTAGGCATCAACAAGACCGGAATGTTTTACAGGTATATGAATAGTATTTACTTTTCTAATGTCAAAGTGTCTATACACATCTCAAAACAATTTATTTGTAGTGGTTTGCCTATGTGCAATATGCACTTAATTTGTTTGCATTACACTGGGATCACTTGTTTCAAAGCAGATTGGTTACAATTACCTTAGCAAGACAGTAATTTGACATCTCAACCACTGTTTATAATGATGTGTTCTGCCAAATATATGGTCATTTGACATTTTTCTTTGAAGCTGCCTAGAGATATGATGTTACAATGTTTGATTTCTTGTCATCTGGCTCCCCAAATCCATGGTGTTGAGATTATAGCAGAAATGGATGCATATTATTAAAACTTAACTGATTAGCGAGTGGAAATCCTGAAATTGTGATGCTTTTAAAGATGGAATTAAAGACCTTCAAACTTGAGTTACTAAAAATTAGGAAATCAGGCTCTTTGCAAATGTGACTTTTCTGATCAGGATAATCATGAAGGAATGTACATTGAGGCAGAATCTTTGTTAAGCTGACTAATCAAATAAGATAGATGAAGGAATGAAGTTTACTTATTGCACTACTTATCAGTTATGAAAAAGAAAAAATTGAACATTATGATTTACTTGTCCGTCGAATTCATTATCACTTATCTCTCTCTCACACATGTAAATTGATCACCTTTCTTGCAGATTTATTTAACTACTTTGATTGCTGAGGTCAACGTAGAGAGAAGCAGGTAGATAATCTGAGGTCGTGAGTCTATTTTCTTAAAGTTAATAGCAGCTAGAATATATCCTACTCTTGAGGATCAAGAGTCACAGATTAATAAAAGGCTTGTGGGAGTCCATTCAAAAAATTGCAGAAATTATTATGCCCAATGAATGTCTTCAAAACTCACCTTAATGGGGAAGGTAAGGTGGGGGCCATTGCTTGATTAGAATGTTAAGCCATCAAAACTGAGATAATGCCAAAAGTTCCCATAATTGAGATATAAGAACTCATAGAACAATTTAACATTATGGCATTGCTTTAGTGCAGTAATTTCATTCATTTGTATACAGGGTGGATGAAATATTTGCTAGCACAGGAGCTGAAATGCACGTGACTCTTTCTTGAAGTTGTGGTGCTGGAGTTAATGCAAAAGGGAGGGCATGCTTCTAAATGTCCACAGCAATACTACCAGGTTCCTTCATGACAGCAAGTCAACCTTCGATACTTGGAAAGCCTTGGGAAGATCGAAAATGTAGATTTCTCAGTACTCAATTGATAGCAAGATTGACATGCTCTGATTTCAAGCTCAGTAGACATCTCCAAGACATTGTGACCAAATGAGAACAAATGATGAAGATATAGAAATCTGAGCGTTTTTTCACTTGCACTTGGCATGACTAGAGATTGGGCTGTCTTTTGAAATCAAAATTTTGCGTTGGGCTCAACATGGTTAAGGTGTCTGAATAGCCATTCTTTCATTTCAACAAAGGGATTTGATGCCTTCTGCCTGCAATATCTCAGTTGTTTTGACTTCTTTTTGCTTCTCACGCAAAAAGATTGAGGTTTGTTCCTTAAAGAAAAGGAGGTAGATTAGCTCCTTATTACTTGAGCCCTTTCTTCCCAGTTGTAATGAGTAGTCTATTTATCGGGGGTATCAACCTCCTGGTATGCTCAAGTATGGTAAGAAAACTGGTAGTGAATTCCCAGATGTTTGTGTTGATCTGAAGTCTGACAGGAATGGCAATTAATTTAGAGATGCAGGATCATGCTTGTTGCTTTGATTTGTGTCCATATTGGCGAATATTTAGAGCTGACTGTAAGGACAATCAAAAAATGGTTTGCTTAGCGGATGAAATCCCAAGTTACAGCAGGGTTTTACTAAGACGAGATAATAAGGAAAAGATTGGCAACCAATATATGTATTGATAGAGGATATTTTATTGCCTAAACAAAACAATTTTCAACAGTTATAGGGTTGCTACTTAAAAACTCCAGAGGCAAAGTGAAGTCAATTGTGCCTAACTGCTTCTGTACATCAAGCATGCGAACCTCCAGAGTTGGAGGAGTAATATAATAAGCTAATTTTCTTCTAAAACTTGTCATAGGCAGCTCTCTCTCTGTCGGTTTTTACAGCCACCCGTCGTTATATTACAATATCCACCAATCAAATTCAGTTAGCAGTTCTTTCTGTTGGTCTCTACATACATGAAAAATATCACGAGGAATGTAGTCAATAAATGGAAAAGAAATGCAACCCAATCAAAAAAAAGGGCCCGTAATTTGGAGGTATTCCAAGTGTTTATTAGCCCTGCATCATGATCTTCTTAACTTGTCTAATATTTTCTCTAGTTAAGGTGGCGTTTGGTTCGCACATCGGAATCGGATTCGGAATCGGAATCGGATATCCTGGGTTTGGAATGAGGTCATTCATTCCAATACATTTGTTTGGTTCAAGTACCTGGAATGTGTATCATTACTATAGTTAATATTTGGTTCGTCGACTATTTCGGAATAGAATATAATAAATATATTATAAACCACATCGTAAATGATAGTTATTGGCTCTTTGTAAATGGGATATAAGAAATTTTCACTAATTAAATATATTAGTATAAATGTATTAATAAATTTAGTCTAACTAATTAATAATTTCTATTAGTAAACATGTATAATTATTAGTATAATTGATAATATTAATTATATTACATAAATTAATATATATTATATAATACATATAACTAATAATAATATTATTATAAGTTTGTAACTAATTAAATTAAATATTATAAATATAATTAAATATAAATATAAATATATAATTATAATTATATAATATATACTAATATTAATTATACTAATATTTTATATAAATATACTATATATTACATATTAAATATAGTTATTATTATATATTATTATATTTAAAATAATAATTATATAACTTATTAATATTACATACATGTATATATTATAATTATATGCACATATAATATACATTTATAAATATACATATATATATATTATAAATATATTATTATATAATATTAATAAATTTATAATATATATTATATAGGTATAATTATATTTAACTAAATAATTAAAATATATAATTATATAATATAATAATATCATTATTATAAGTTTGTAACTAATTAAATTAAATATTATATATATAATTAATTATAATTATACAAATGTTATAATATAAATATATAATTATAATTATATAATATATAAATATTAATTGTACTAATATTTTATATAAATATAATAATATTAAAATTAGATATAGTTATTATTATATATTATTATATTTAAAATAATAAATATAATTATATAATTATATAATTTATTAATATTATATACATGTATATATTATAATTATATGCACATATAATATACATTTATAAATATACATATATTATAAATATATTATTATATAATATTAATAAATTTATAATATATATTTTATATAAATATAATTATATTTAACTAAATAATTATAATATATATTTATATAATATACTAATATTATAATTATAATATTATAATTATAATATTATAATTATAATATTATAATTATAATATATTATATATATGTATATATTATAATATAAATATATAAATATTATATTATTATGCCACATTATTATCTTTTTCTCATCATCAGAAGGCGGAAGACAGGTGATATGCTTTGCTATATTGGGCTTTTAACTGTAATGTCATACAACCCTATGTTCTTGTAGTCCAAACTAAGTGTTGATCAAATCCAATCTGCGATTGATCCCAACAATGGATATTACATTGAAAGAATTTATTTAAGGGATAATTGCAGAAACCTCCCCTGAGATTTCTAACATTTGCACTGACCTCCCCTATGGTTTGAAAAATTATACTAACCTCCCCTGAGGTTACTAATCCTTTGCAAATTTAGTCCAAACTATTAAAATATTATTTTAGGGAGTGAAATTAGAATTTTGTACCAGATTTGCCCTTTGTGCTACATGGTCAATGAATGACAAAGTACTATAAATCAATTAACAATTAATAAACTTTAAGGAATATAATTTATGGGCAAACACGCATTACTCATTTAAAGTACTGGCTCTTTACGGGTATATTACTTTCAAACATTTAATTTATGATAAATATATCAATATTTGTAAGTAAAATTCCAAAAGTGTTACAGTAATATTTTTGCAAAAAGAAAATCGGTAGGTTATTTATTTAATATAAATTAAATTTTTTTTAAAAAAGAAGAAATGGCCTATAAAGTATTAATTCTTTATGGCTTTCATCCATTACATGAGTAAAGTATTGGCTCTTTATGGGCATTTTATTTTGAATCATTTAATTTATGTTAAATACATAAATGTTTGCAACTAAAATTGAAAAAGTGTTATATTAATATTTTTACGGAAGAGAGATTGGTAGTTTTTGTATTTAACAAAAATAAAATATTTGAAAGTAAATACAAATCTGTATTTGAGCGTAAATATTTGTATTAAATTAAATGTTTGAAAGTAAAATACCCATAAAGAGCCGGTACTTTAAATAGGTAATGCGTATTTGCCTATAAACTATACTCCTTAAAGTTTATTAATTGTTAATTGATTTGTAGTACTTTGTCATTCATTGGACATGTAGTACAAAGGACAAATTTGGTACAAAATTCTAATTTCACTCCCTAAAATAATATTTTAATCGTTTGGACTGAATTTGCAAAGGATTAGTAACCTCAGGGGAGGTCAGTGTAATTTTTTAAACTACAGGGAAGGTCAGTGCAAATGTCAGAAACCTCGGGGGAGGTTTCTGCAATTATCCCTTTATTAAAACTTTCTAGAGTGATTTTTATGCTATTATTGGTATGGACTTTTGGTAGTGCTTGACTGCAAGGAAAAATACGAGAAAGAAGGAAAGTTTTTTTTTTTTTTTTTTTTTTTTTTTTGGTGAGGAGAAAGAAGGATAGTTAGTTCTTTTTTCTTCATGCATGCTTAAAGCTAGCATGAAAGTCGAAAAGTTCCTTTGCACTTCTCTGCATTCTCATCAAAGGCCATGCGAGATGAGATGAGTTGAAAAGTTCTCTTTTCTTTTCCTCTTTTTGGTGCTACAAGACACCTTTTTTTTTTTTGGGTTGGTGTCTTACACCCGGTGTTTAGAGTCCGTCCCTCCATTTACAAGACTTGAAATCAAGACTTTGCATGGGGAACCGAGTAACTTGCCACTCGAACCAAGGGCGAAATTCTAGAAATATTGCTAAATTTAAAAAGTTTTTCAAAGACGTTTTCCCTAGTTAGGGTCACCAAATTTTCAAAATGTGGACGACCATCAAATATGGTACTCCTATATATTAAGATTTGAATATAATGGTCATTGCATTGCATTTGCATGTAATGCGATGCCCTTTTTTTATTTGATCAGTCGCATTTGAATATATGTCAACTGTAAATGTATTAGCCCGAATTATTTTCTCCGTGCAGATGGATCTAATCAAGCACTTTAGCAAAGAACTTATGCCCATTTTCTACCATTTGAAAATTGGCGTATAATAATAAACTAGGGAAACTTTGAACATTCAGCAGACTAATTTAGTCATACAATTGAGAGGGACTACGAAGTTGGAACATATCTTCTTTGCTATGGTCTATTTTTAGCATTATCACCAGCTGCCAAAGCACCTACACGTGCGTATCACCGCAATCTTTGTGTTTCTTCGTCTTCCCTGCCAAAGTATATGGATATGCTTATGTTACTTTGACGACAGAAGAGTGCATGAATCATACTAATTGTGACCAAAAACAATACTAATTATGACCAAACACAAGATAACTTGAATAAGTCCATCGCGGTATCCACTTTTGGATGCGGCGAATGATCATTTTCATACGACAGTCCTTTTAGCAAAAAAATAAAGAAAATCAAAAGCAAGATACTGTTTTATGATCACCACATTTCGAAAATGCCGCGATACTAAATGAAAAAAAATGATTTTGAAGGACATCATAATTGAGATATTTTTAATTTAACCATATTCATTGAAATTTGGCCAACCAAGAGGAGTTGGTTATTCTTTTTTGTTTGTTTTTTTAACTGTTTAGCTACAATATAACTATAGAGGCTAGATATGCCCGGCGGACCCACTTTTAATATGACTCAGCAAAGCAGTCGATTCTGCTGAATATGCTGACAAATGGCAAGTCTTTCAATGGGCATAACCTTTGAAAGTTGAAATGATATTGCAAGAAATATTCGTCAAAATGATTCCTTTGATACGATGTTGACAAAAAAATGCAAAGGGAAATGACTCAATGATTTTGCCGTTTTCATCTTTTTCTTGGGTCAAACATAGATCTATGCCCTTCAACAACTTACACAGTCTCTTGCAATAATTTTACGAGAATCTGATACCTCAGTCGTAAGCAATTATGTATAGGGTCCAATTCTTTCGGTCTCCACTAACTTGAACGTGCACTAATTACATGAGTAAAACACAGTAAACTAAAATCCACTGCTAATTCATTTCTATCTATATAAATTAAGCCTTTGATTTGCTTTCTCTCCAATCATAATTGCAGCTTTAGATAACTGTTCTAAGTCTTTCTGAGAAATTCTCAATTAAAACCATAGATAGATTTAGTCAATTTTTGACTGTTATTTGTTGGCTAGATGTTGGATCTAACATAATACATAGGACATATATATGAAATGTTGCCAATTGGGTACATGGGATTCTTGCTTTCTTACTTTTTGAGTTCCCTATGTTCATCACAGGCCGAGGACTATGTAGTATAGCAGCGTTACAGGCA
The DNA here is from genome assembly GCF_003713205.1 of Coffea eugenioides. Classification (NCBI taxonomy): domain Eukaryota; kingdom Viridiplantae; phylum Streptophyta; class Magnoliopsida; order Gentianales; family Rubiaceae; genus Coffea; species Coffea eugenioides. The sequence continues at coordinate 36,854,454 of NC_040044.1, forward strand.
AAGATACCAGCATCCCGAATATTACCCTGTAAAAGTAAAAAAAAAACTACTGTTAAACAATTTTGCTGTGCAACAACTACTAAGGCACATAGTGAAAGAGACAGACTCATTTTTCGTTAGAGTTTCCAACCTTTTGAAGCTTAGATTGAGGTATTATGTCTACAATTCAAATGCTTCAGTTGATTTATCTAGCCCTAGTCGAATTACAAAAACTATGCTCTTTAATTTTTTTTTAAAATAAACCACTAGAAAGTGGTAGAAGTTTGGCATAGATCTCAACCTGTTTATTGTAAATTTTCAAACAGTACATGATAAAGAGGATATACCTCGTAATTTTGAGTTTGTTCAACTACATTAATTCATTCTCCACTTTCAGTGTCAAATGAGTTTGTTCAAGATGAAGCTAGAGTCCTACTTTTCTTGCTAAGTCAATATATACTTGGGAATGGATTTCCTTTTTTAGTTGGGAATGGAAAAAAGTATCAAATAGTGGGTGGATTCCATTCCGTAATTCATAGTAGTTTATATTTGTCTTCCTTTTTTTTTGGGGGGGCATTGGGAAGGACGAGAAGGAGATGGGTTGAATGAGAATTGAACTCCACTGAAAATCCTCAATTATTACCAAGTATATACCTTGGAACCCAAAAAAGAGTAACATTTTTTTCTTCTTTTTAGCTAGGTTCGTGATTGGTCAAATGTTGAACTGTTCATGCTCCACCAAAGATATAAAGGTTGCAGCAGCTAGTATTTTCTGATTGGATAAAGCTTACCCGGTACTAAGTATATCAGGATGCAAGCCATATTCTCTCGCAAAGACAAAAGGGACAATTCCTTGAGGAAGAGCAGCCTGAAAGAATCCCAGAAAACCCACCAAAAATTTCACTTGAGTTTGCAATCACAATTGATTAGACCACTTTTTATTTTCATCTGCAAAGTATTGAGCATGACAATTATCACCTGCACTATGGCCGCATGCAATCTAATTCCTCTTAGTCCAACCGCAATTGATGCAGCTGACATTATCAATGGTCCACAGACAAAACGAATCACCATTCCTACAGCCGCCATTTTCGTGCCACAAGCAATAATCCGAGGTTGTAATGCCATGAATAACCCTGCAACATCTGTTTGTGAGATGTAAGGGATGTGGAAAAGTTTTTTAAGGTTTTAGATGAATTCTTCTAGCATTGACTAAAGTTTTTTATGTTTAAATATTTCAACGTAATTAGTCCTCCCACATTTAGATTTTACTCAAAAATATTTGTACCACAATGATAATTACTTTTGCGTAAAAAAAAAAAAAAAAAGCTAATGATTTGATTTGTCCACATTGAAGAGAATTATCAGTGATAAGATCACTTACCTAAACTGAACATGGCCATTCCAAGACCTGCATCGGAGATTATTTTGATGGAGTATTTAACCAAACTTGGCATCCCAAAATTCCATCTGTACCCAAGATTACAAACTAAGCATCATACACAAATATATCCACATCCAAAAAAAATGAAAAAAAAGAGAGAAAGAGATAGAGAGAAATTATTAACAAAGTAAAAGCACACAATTATTCCTTTTTTTTTTTAACGCGCGTGTGATTCGTTATTTCTTTTTTGTAAATATATCTTTATCTCGATTCAACATTTTGACATCATAACATGAATTGATCATGCAACAATAGATTGTAGAACAGGTTTATGGCTTAAAACCAACTGTTATGAACAAGCATTAGGACAGAATCACTGCTATATCGCAGCAATGAATTGATCAAAATTTTTTTTTCTACTTTTTCAGAAAATAATTATCCATATAATACTAGATAATAATTCATTGTTAAGAAACTTACTTGAATGAAATGAGCGACCAAAGAAGCCCCAAGGCACTGGAATAAGTATTTGGATTACGCAAAAGCTTTCTGCCTACCATTATAAGAATAAGTCTTAACATGACAAAAGCATTTGGCATTTCTTGATCTTTTGCTGCACCATGTGGACCTACTTCGACAATTGAGCAATCTCTGAAGCTAAGATCGTTTTCTGCAAGCCAACATTCAATAAAATGGATCATCACTATTCATATTTATCGACAAAACCAACCATTTATTTATTTATAAAGAAAAATATGAAATTCAATGTTTATAAATTTAATCTTTTTTCTCTATTTCCCCATTCAACATCTCACGCAGGAGTGAGACTTTTTTTCTTCTTCTTAATATTGTCCTCCCTGTAAATATGAACTTGAAAATCAAATTAGCAAGCTCTCATGAACTGATTTTGTTTGTTATTTCAATAGTCCACAATTAAAAAGATATAGATTTTTACCATAATCTAAATCTTTGCTCATATTTATGGCTACATTTTCTAAGGGCATGTATGGTTTAAGACCATCTCGACCACTTTAGGTGAATATATAGGTAAAGCATCATACTGGTTCAGGACAAGCATGCAGGAAGTTAAAGTGGATACCATGATGAAACTGTCTTTACACAATATGGTTAGACAATGGACCCCAAATAACTTCCCTATCAACCCAAATACATGTGCCCTAATGTAATCATTTCACCTGCTAAAAAAGTCTGACCGACCACCAATTATATGCTTAACCCAAAAAAAAAAATTGCCAATTACATGAAGAAATATTAGGTGATTCTAATTACTTGTAAATAGTTCTTTAACATGGTCAAGAAAGAGGTGTGAATCTCTTGAATTTTGTCTAGAGACACTAGTCACATGAAACTACAATATAAATCTCGACTATTTTCGTGGGTAAGTATGAATTTAGACTAGTCAACTCCACTATAGAACTTGGAAATCTAGTGTGCTTATAGTTAGTAAAAGTGGATTTGTTTGCCTAGCACCAAACAAAAAAAAAAAAAAAAAAAACCCACTGTTGAACAATTATATTGGGGGAGTGATTCTTGTCGATGGGCCAGAAGGCTTGAATGCTACTTAATTTGTTTGGAAAAAAAATGTATATTTTGTACTGGAAAATATGCAAAAATTGGAAAAAAAAAAAAAAAGAGTTGTATAAAAATGGTCGATGTTTGCTAGAACCATTAAGAGCTCCTGTCATGTTAGGGGATCAGGATGCAAACATCATACAACTTGAAGGATATTAGTAATGAAACATATATATGTTCTGTATCTACATCTATAATTGAAGATTTTGGTGCACAAGAAAAGTTTAATTTTCAATATATTTTTCCAGGAATCTTCAGAAGTATTTGTTAAAAGTTTCTGGCGTTAGCTCAAAACAATTTGAGTTTGTATGAAACAAATCACTGAAATATCTGGACTACAAGAGTTTCCCAGTAATTAACGACAAGAAATCGGATTAGCATATGGAATTTTATTCCTGAATTAAATAAGTACTCGAATAGCACAACTTAAATGGTAGATTCCAAGTTAATCCATGAACGTGCTTGAGTAAGAGCTAATTAATCAGAAAAAAGAGCAAGGAAGGAAGCCAACAAAGGACTAAATGCTGGAAAGTAATTAACTGGCACAAACGATAATCTTCTACAAGATTGAAAAAAGAGGGAATTTCAAGGTCTCAATTTTTTTTCCTTCAACTCAATCTTTTCATCTAGTGCTTTTTTCTTTGTAACCCAAATTGTCATTTCCTAGCTTTTTATTAGTCTCAACCACAAAAGAGAACGACAAAGAAGTTAGAAAGTCAAGAAAAAAAAAAAAGGCAAGGCAAAAGGAAACAGTAAAATTCCCATGAGAATCCAAGACAAACACCAACACCAACATGCGATGCTACAGGCAGCAATTGTCTAGAAATTTGAGATACAGACAAATCCAAAATCAGGATGACTTTAGTGTATTAATTTCTTGAAGTCTAAAATGACTAAAGTATTACCAATCATAAAAGAATCATGCTGCAAATACTACATAAAGTACTACTATACTATATTATGATACATTGGTTTGTGGCCAAATGATTCGAAGAGAGAATAGCGTCAAAATCTTTTAAAGTACAGCATTTTTTTTTTTACAAAATACAACAACTATTGGTTCTAAATCAGAGTTTTACCCATGTATGTATGATTATCACCTCAATTTTCTGCTATTGTGAAATTTGCAATGAGAAGGTCCAGTCATGTCTGGTCTCGTCAGTTGAGGTAAGAATGAGACATCTACAAGCTCAGGAGACAAATGTACAACCAGACGCAGAAGAAAGCAATTTATCTCTGACTACTTCATGCCTGCTACTTTTTCTAGTAACCATGTGATCCATATTTTTCCAGATCCCAATGACCCAAATAAGCTAGGTGATAATCGAATTCCAAATTTGTTGCTAGAACACTTGATTATACTACCAAATCATGTTCATGTAGAATATCAAACTTTTAATTACGTAATTTTTTTAGTTCCGTTTAAGTTTTAGGGACCAAAAATTTTTTTTTTTCTCTATACTAGTTGATCCAAGTTCATAACATACATTCTCTATTGAAACTTGAAATCCTCCATTGGTATCTGCGTCATGCCTCTTTACTCATGCTCAAATGGAAATATCTTTACAATATAGGGGATTAATTTTTACAGTCTCAATTTTTGTCTGCTTTTGTATATTTAATCATCAAGTCCTAGGAAAGAAAGAAGCAGTAGTGTCGCGTGTCAAAAGTTGACAATACATTAACATACCTCCAAGAGCATCTTTGTGCCCTTGTCCCTCTCCAAGACCACCTTGACCCTTCCCCGGTGAGTCCCACACTATTTTCGTTGTCGGAGACGGCTGGCGGTGCACCTTCCCGGCAGCAGCCGGAGACCTTATCCACATCGGAGTGTTTACGATGGCAGTCGCGGTCACAGCGTCCATTTCATTAAAGTTTGATGCCCTAGGAGTAGGCTGAAGTGAGTAGGCATCCGATGATGCGTAACCCGATAACCTAGGACTTGTTGCATGGTATCCAAACCCTAAATCACCATGCCCAAAAGCAATATCACCGTTTGCATGGTGGAATTCATGCAAAGGTGCTGGTGTGTTGACTGAGAATATCTCTGCGTTGGATAGGTTTGATGCTCTAGGAGTAAGTCCTAGGGATGATGATAATACGGACTCAGGAGCTGAAGATGTTGACCGTCTGATTCGAACATGGATGCGTCCATTGACGTCCATTTCTGACTCGGTGCAAAGTGGGCCCCGGCCGTCTAGGGATATTACATCGTTGTCTATCTCAAATTTGGTGATGGAGGCAGCAATGGAACCAGGAAATTGGCTGCGGATTAGCATCGTTGCACCTCTGTATTCAAAGAGAAATAGCAAGAAGGTGTACCTGCATTGCAGTAAATATGGGAGTGTTACGACTGATTTAAACAGTTTATGTAATTTCTTTGGGGTATATTTTCGTTACATTTATATTAATTCAATCATTCCTTAAAAAAATGGTTGCTTGGTCTGAGTGAGAACTGAAATGAAACCTTCATTTTGGATCCTATTTCCATTTGTATTTTTAGTTTCTCAGTGGTTATTTTGTTAGTGTAATGTGTGTTTGAACTTGAAGTGAGTTTTGCAGCCAAAATTGAATCAACTTTGTGGCTAAATTGTCTACTTTTTCTCTTTTATCGGCTTGCTTTCAGGAAGAGAATTTGTCTCTTTCCACATCAATCTCCTTTTGTGTTATTCCCTCTTCAAGGATAAAATGAACTAAAAGTCAAAGGAACCATTGAAATTTTTGAGAGACAAAAGGAAAAAATGGAGAAAAAGAGCTTAGTTGAAATACCAGATAATGCATTGAAGGACTACAAGTTGCACCATAAGGCTTTGCGTGAAATCTCCATACATGGCTTTAAGCAGAGGAATGCCCATGACTAGTGTGTTCGGCAAAGTAGAAACTGAGAAGAGGGTTATCATCCAATCGAATTTTCCTGTGCAAACAGCCCAAATTGATAGCAAAACAAGCACAAACATCTTAGAGAGAGTATCGGCTAATATGAACTTTGTGTCCATCTCATACGGATTGTTTTGAGAAATGAAGTGAAAAGATAGCACTGGAACTGCAAAAACTGCGACAAACCGGTTAATCCCGGCGCACTGCTCTGGTGTGAAGATTTTCCACCACTTGACTGAACCATATGCAACAAGCATTGCAAAGTATAGAGGAACCATAGCACACATGACCTTGTAGAAATCACTAGCACTGATCATCTTTTAAGTCTCTTCCCTCTCTTATTATGAGTAAGCTATGTAAAATTCAAGGATGAGAAGAAAGTTTGATGAGTATATATAGGGAGGGATATGCAGACTTAAAGGCTCCTTTCTCCACATGTGTTAGATACCAGATCACAGTGAATTACTTTTTGGTACTAGGTCTTATTCATTGCATAAAATTTGGGACGGGAACAGTAAATTATATGCACAATATTTGATGTGGAAAACCAACAAGAAAAAGTGTACTCAAGTAATTACAAAAAGTTAATCCAATAGTTGATGTACATTTTCAAAATTTTTCTTGAAGACTTTACTAATCATGTCGTTTTGGTACAGTAGTGTCTAAGAAGATTTGTAATTGGCTGATATGGTAGCAGAAGACGAGTTTAACTTGTGGTAAACAAGTAACTTACCAGAGGTTTAGTCAATGTTAGAAAGGTTACCTTTTGTATTCAGAAACTATGTCGATTCTTTCTGCAAAAATGATAAGTAATTGCGGACAACCGAGATGAAGCATTGAAATCGTTAAGGAATTTTCTGATCGGACAGCATTATTTTATGAGTTGAATCTTCCTCCTGGTGATTATTAGGAATCTATTCTTGAGGTCAAAGAAGTTTAAAGAAGTTTAAAGTGGGGAGGCTTCAAAAAAGTTTAAAGTGCGCGCAGGCTGCCATGAACATGTTCATCTCAAAATTCTTCCTTTTTATAGTTGTCTCTGTAATAATCATATAGGCAACTAAAGAAAGAAGGAATTTGGTCACAAAAACTATAATACTAGTCATCGAATAGATTTTTTACCCCTTTACAAATAAGGTCATCTCTATATGGCCACAACACCGATTATGACTCGTAAATGAATGTCATATTATAATTTGTCATTTAAAATTATACTTATTATTATTACACTATTTTTATATCATAAAAATAAAGCTTATATGACTATTAGCATATATATATATATATATATTGTAAGTGTGAGATCTGGAATCAGGATCTTCTACTTACAATTTTTTTTACTTTATTATTCAACCCAACCTTACCCGGATCTTGTAGCAATATGACAAGCCATCAGTCATAGAAATAAAGATCTCCTTTTTTTTTAAAGGGATTTGGAGGAAAAAGGAAAATCAATACATAAGATTTAGTATAAATTTCTCCAAATTTTAAGTTTACGCCTCCTTTGTCTTTAAGAGTTACTTTAAAATGTATCATTCTGGGCCTTTTCCCTGATTTAGTTGTGCCATCAGAAATCCAGTCTGAGAGGCAAGAAATGTCGCTCATGCCAACAAGTGCCACTGCGGCTAAGCAACTGAGACATGATATATTGACTAATGACGCAGAAAAAAGGGAGGAAAACATGAAAGCAAAGTATGAATATGTGAGAATGAGAAATGAATTCTGCAACTCAACTGTTTCACTTCCAACTCTATGTCTTAGTTATGATACGGCCCAAATGATCTTTCCAAGAACCAACTTGTCACAAGCAAGCTGACCACATTAGGGATTTAATGCTCTTTATAGGCTATTGCTGAAAAGATCAAATCTCACTATCTTACGATTAAAAATATCCAGATGTCAGTATATCTCTTTGGTTTAGATAGAGGTGGCAATTTGTCCCAAGTCCCAATGGGTTACCCATGCCCATGGGGACTTTGGGCGGGATGGGTATTGGATTTTGATATTGGGTTTAAAATGGGACAAATCCCAATTGTACCCATTAATTGATGGGAATACTTGGGAAATACTTGGGTACCCATTGGGCTCAAATAACAAGGGCTCTGTTTGGTTTAGCTATTTTTGGGGGGTATTTTTGAAATATTTTATTATAGCAGTGTATATGAAAAAATTTTTACTATAAAATTTTTTTGAAATATTTGATATACTAATATGGATGGGATGTTTTTTGAGTTATTGTATATTACTGTAACATTGTATTTGAAAAACTTATTTTTTGAAAAAATAGCCAATCCAAACGGAGTCTTAGATTAAAAAATTATCTTTAACAATTTTTATAGTCATACTAGAGAATATAATCTAGTAGTTTTCCTAGTCATTATCCACAAGAATTTTCAACATTTCAGTCAATTTAGACCTGTCATCTTTGGACAATGATGAGGATAAATATTCAACACCTTAAGTACCTTGGTCATCTTGATATATGTTGGAATATGACTGTATATCTATTTTTTCCTTTATTTGTTAATCCAATTTTTTATGGGAATCCTGAGTATAAAGCACTTGCATGTTTATTTAATAAAACTAAAAAAATTTTAATAAATCAAAAATATTAAAATTATATAAAAAAATAAAAATGAATTAAAGGAAAAAAAATATGTAGAAAATAGATTTGGGTATTGGGCGGGATCAATCTAAACACATCCCAAAGTGATCCCGCCCAAGTTAGTCCCAAAACACATATGGGTAAGGTTGGGTCCAAACCCATATGACTCGGTTCCATCACAAACCCAAGCAAATCCCGCCCATCCCGCCCATTTTGCCACCTCTAAGTTTAGATGAGTTTTCCTCCACCTTATTATATAGCCTAGTTAGATTCTCCTTTCTTTTTAGTTTAAGATATAATATAGGTCTTTTTTTTCCCCCTTTCCTGGTAGAAGGTGCAATATGTCTCTGATTGATATATCTTTCTTGAGATTCTATGGACATTTATAGTGCCTTTCTTGAGATTCTAGTTGCCAGTACCAGTGGGTGGATTTGGTTGGCTGCGCCTTAAGATTGTAAAATTGTAGTTGTGCTTTGATAAAAGAGAGAGCAACTATCAGCCGTCTTTATTTTACCATGTCTCCACATAAAAAACTTAGATACACTTTGAACTAGAAAACTTGAAACATATTAGCGTTGCACACTTCATATCTCATGGAATGATCAAGACATGAAATCCAGAAAGAGATTCTTTCTATAAGAACGAAGTAGCTGATCTCACACAAGATTGAAAACACAAAATGTACTTTACTAAGTGCAGTTAGACATAGCTAAAGCAAGATTACTTGTACCTTTGTTTGAATTTAACTTTTCAATATTAGCCGTTAGTTTCAATTAAAACCAATTAACGGTGACACTTCAACCCAAATTGAAGAGACGATGCAGAAGTTATTAACTATAGGGAGATTTTGTAGTAAAGTACCAAACCATAGCAAGGTAAAGGATAAATTATTCTCTTCTTTTTTTTAGTGAATAGCGTGTTACGTGTACTACAAATCTAAAGATCACTAGAACGAGAGATTACATTGTGAAATTTTTGTAGATTCAAAATCTAGATAAACCATTAGTAGACCAACGATTATCTGTGCATGAGAACAATACTATATTTGCTATCCAACTGGTTCAATTTCAAATTTGATGTTGAGAATTCGATGAAATAATCTAAGAAATCCCAAGTTTGAAAATATTGCTTAGAATCAAAGAGAGAAAACTTTTATCAAAACACATAGGAGAAATGATATAAGAACAAAACTTTTATATCTAATAAAGAAACTATAAAAAATAAAACTTGAAAAATAAAATCCTACAAAAGAACAACACTCTCATTAGGAAACCTTAAGAGAGAGCAAACTTTCACTAGTAAACACTAAAAGAGAGAAAATAATGATACCCTAAGAGAGACTTTATTAAATATAAAAAAAATAAAAAAAATAAAGCATAGAATTAACTGCTTAGCTCTTTAGATGTTGTTGAAAATTAAAGCTCTCTAGACCTAGGCAAACAATTACTACATTTTGTTTCTTGGATCTCTAGGCTCTGAATGCAATTTACGGTAACAAGATTGATGTATATCCAGATGGAATGCTAATTCTAAAATATCCATCAACTATATTGAAATTCTTCCTTTTGTCTTTAAACTTCAAAAGTGGAATCGAACATAGCAGAACTTTTTTGTGCTGCAAGTTCCATCTTAGCAGTTTCTGATCATGGGCTGGATCTTAATCTAAGCAACATTTTTCTCTTCATTTGTGTATGGCTGACGTTGCAATTTTTTATAACTCTTAATTGGGTTTTTTGCCCGATTGTTGGGTTTTCATAGGGCTTAATTGGGTTTTTTGCCCAATGGCAAAGTCGAATCGTAAACGAGCCCAAGAAACAAAAACAGATAGACGCATGCAATCGAAGCAAAGGGATGAAAAAAAATGGAGCAGATGTAAACTGTTAAAGTTAATACTAAAAGAAGATAAATGTATTTTTGTAGAGAAACGCAGTATTTTCTTGTGAGAATTCCAACACTTACAAGACAAAGAAAGAAAGGCATGGTGTTTTTGACAATTCAAATGGTCAAATGTGAGATTTTTCTTTTCTTTTCTTTTCTTTCTGTGTTTATCAGATGATTTCAATTTCATTCAAGAGAGAGTTCGAACCTTATAATAATGAAGGAGAAACAGTAGGATATTTATAAAGAGCAAAAGAAAATGAAAGATTTAAGAGTTATACATCAAGGAGCTATGCATTGCCTTATTAATGTGCCTAAGGCTAAGGTCTTGAGGACACTCTTAATTTATGAGAGGATAAACATAGACTGTCTAGAAATAAAATTAATTTTCTATACATCGACTCTGTATACGTTGATAGGATTAGATGTATATCACATATTCAAAATTTAAATTTCTAATTTGAATTTTGATTAGTTGTTATCCTTAGAAATATGATGCAACAAAACGAATTTAAAGATGAACGGGTCAAGAGATCAAATGTTTTATGGGCTAATGTGGTCCAATCAAGATTTCAAAATAGAAATTCTTAACAATTTAATTTCTATCTAGCTTACTATCTTCCCGAGACACCCTACATTAAATGGGGTATGACTAATTAACTTTAAATTAAATAAGATAAATTATACTCAATAACAACCTACATTAAATAAAGGCATTTTAGAAAAGTTATAAGTTAACTATATTCTTTAATTAAAAAAGTGGATTATAATTTGTGATAGATGGAAAAGAAAAACAAAACCATCAAAGTAAGTGAGAGGATGGAGTAACAAATAAGCTGTGGGCTATCACATCTCGATTCCTACGAGAGAAAATGATGTATTTTCTTGTGAGAATTTCAATACTTATAACACAAGGGAATGGGTTTTTGACAAACCACCACAAATGTGGGGGTTTTTTTTTTCCTTCCTTTCTTTTTTTTTATTGATTTTAATTTACTTTCTTTTTTTATTGATTTTAATTTAGTTCAAAGGAGACTTTAAAGTCTAAACCTCATAAGAAAAGAGATACAAAAAAGATATGTGTGAGGCAAAAAATATATAAATATTTAAGAGTTGAATCTAGGAGTTCAACATAACCTCATTAATATGCCTAAACTTGTCTCAACACTATTGAGTTAACTTAAGAGAGGATAAACATAGCACAAAAATAATGTTAAGAAATAGGATTAATTTAATATGGTTTGGTATATATCACATATATAAAATTTGAATTTTAAATTTAAATTATGATTAATTATCATGCATTCAAATTAAATAATAGATACATTATCAATATATATATATCATTTATCATAAGAAATATATTGCTGCAAAATGAGCTTGAGGCATTTGACCAGGTGAAGGGACGAGACTTTTATGGGCTAATGTGGTCCAATCTAGTTTTCAAACAAGTCTTGACATTCTACTTTCTAAAAATGGGCATTCTTAATAGACTTTCTTAATTTCAATGTACTTTCCAAAAGGTGCTCGTGACGGTGATAGGCTAATAGGCTAAATAGCAACTCTTGACAGTTGCTGTTAAGCTGTCGCCTATCATATGTCTCTGTATTCCTGTTCGAGCAAATATGCAAACGTTGACGGAACCTCCAAAATTGCAAAGTAGACCCATGTTTGATTGGGACTGGGGGCATAATGTCCGTCGTTATTGACAATCATTCAAAACGACTTAATATTTTTTTAAATACTATATAATTCTATATTAATTACTTGTAAAATTTTATAACAAATACATACTTATTATAATTAGAGGTGTCAAAATGGATGACTTGGGCGGATTTGGGTTGGGTAAAATGGGTAATGGATATAAGTGAGTCAATCCATTTATACCCATTTAATTAGATGGGTATAAATGGGTAAGTCAAAAAATGAATTGGGTAACCCAATTACCCATTTATAACCCATTTATTTTAACTTTTGTAAACTCATTTAAATTCATTTTTGCAAACTAAGTTATCAATTTATACTACTTTTTGCACCCATCATTAGTTTTAAATATTTACGCATAATGTTCAATAAGCATAATTATCAATTTTTTTTCTATCCGTACTCTATGTCGCAAAATTACATACTATTTAATAATTGACTAATAAAAAAATAAAAATTTAAATTAAGTACTATAAAAATTAACATAAAAACTTAATCCAAAAATTTTGAACCCTAATTTTTTTCATGTGTAAATTTAAAATTTCATTTTGAAAATGTAGGAAAAGAGGCTAAAACTTTATTATAAATTGGTAATGCTAAAAAATGAGTAAGTTAACAAATTAAGAGAAAATAAAATGATAAAATAAAACCAACAAATAACAATAATAATGAAACAAAAGTAGTTAACATCATAACAAAATGAAAAATCTGAAAAAAAAAATGGGCGGGAAAAGGGAGGAGATTTGGGGGAAAATAATTCTAAATGGGTTAATTGGGTTTGATGGGTTACCCAATAATATCCATTTATTAAATGGGTATTATTGGGTAACCCATTTATACCCATATGCAAAAACTTAAGATACCCATACCCATCTATTCATGGGCGGGTATGGGTAAATTTAATTAAATGGGTTGATTTGCTACTTATAATTATAATATAGAGTTCATATAAATAGTAACAGAATATTAAACTCCCATTGTAAGCATATACAATCAATTAAAATGCAGTTACATCTTTTCTAATAAATATTACGCTACGATCATCTGCGCCTCGCGTCCCGTCGATTGGAAGCCACCCTTGCAAAGTGGATCCATAGAAATCTGAAGGGTAATAATCAAAAGTTGCAATTCCTACAAATCAAAAACTTGAATAGATCTAATTTTGTAAATCATGTGATCCAAATCTTATTACACCGTTAATTCTTGAGTTGGTGTGACAAAATTTGAACCGTAAAATCTATATAAATCGGATCAATCCAAATGTTTGCCTTCCTACGAAACCATCAATAGCTTAAACCAACCACGTAGAAACTATCCACTAAATTCTCTCTGCGGTTTTTGTATAGAATCTTCATTGAGCTTCTAACAGCGGGGCAATCTGAAATTCTTCTTTAAACAAACAGCAAGATGACTCTGTCCAATTTGACAATTCTTGCAGACACACACACACACACACATATATATATATATATATTATTTTCTGTATTTTAACATCTTTGGAATTGTTTTACATAATCTTTTTTCTAATTCTTTTTTTTTTTTGGAAGACATTCCACCTTTTAAATTGGGTCCAAGTGTGACAAAAGCCCCCATGTGCTATTAATTCAAGTACTAAACTTAAACTCTCCACCATTCTTTTCTCTTGCTGAGAATAATTTTCTCTTGACTGGGCACCCTTATGGAAACTACTAGAAAAGTTGGGCAAAAACGGTTAATGTTAATCAATTCACTTTTGGAATTTTTATTTGACAATTGTTTATGTAATTCGAGTTTTTTTTTTTATAATGCCACTTTTACTATCGCAGGCCTTATTTGAAAAGCCATTTTTTTAAAAAATTTTTTTTACCTCATATAAATACATGAAATCGATATAGTATATTTTTTTTACAAAAAACTTCAAAAAATAGCAATTTAGTAGATTTTGTAATAGTTTTCTAAACTCCAAAAGTATTTGTAGTTTTCTGATAAAAAGGAAAAAGATAAAATCAAAGTACCATAACAAAAGAGTAGAGAGCCCTCAACATCTCCATTTCAATTTCATAATTTCAGCATAAAATATTTTTACAACATTACAAGAACAAAAATGGATAAGCTTTTGGAAATAAAAAAAAAAAAAAAGGGTAATGGATAAAACCGGGAGCAAAACCAGACGCAAGATTACAAATCCAGGCCACCAAAACCTAGGAACGGTTTCGGTTTCGCCTGTTGTATTTTTGAAAACATTGACTACCGTGCTGACTAATAAAGGTCCATTACAAAACAGTGGTAGCCCATGGAAAATGATAACCATTAAAATAATACACAGTTTCCTGGTTGATTTTTTTTTTTTGGGGGGGGCCTGTTTTTAAATGCTTTTATCCATTGTATAAATACCCATCAGTTCATGTCAAAGTTCACCGGAAAACAAACGCAATACTTTACAGACAGAATAACGAAACACATTTTCAAAAGCAACGCTTTAAAGAGAAGAAGAAAAAGAAGAGGAAGAAAGAAGAGATGGCAAGCACTGCTGGACAGGTTATACGTTGCAAAGGTACAGTTTCCTTTAGCTTTTGATGTAGCATGTGAGTTGATTTTTTTTTTTGTGGGAGAGTAAAGATGTGAGTTGATGCTATGTGTTAGTCCAAGGAAATTTTGTAGAGGGCTTTTTGCCTATTCATGGAATCTTTAGTTTACTAGATAGTGGATCAAATTTAGTTGTTTGTGAGGGGGGTTTAAGCAAGAATAATTGGTTCTTGGTTTGATTTTCATATTTATTTGGTGTGGGATTGCAGCTGCTATTGCATGGGAAGCAGGGAAGCCACTAGTCATTGAGGAAGTGGAGGTGGCACCTCCTCAGAAAATGGAGGTCCGGCTCAAGATTCTCTTCACTTCCCTCTGCCACACTGATGTTTATTTCTGGGAAGCGAAGGTAACAACAACAATCACACACTTTTGCATAGTATATAATCAATGCAATGTGTCTTAAGTCAAATCCACCTGATGGATCATAGTGTCCTTTAGTAAATTTTGCTGATCTGAGGTTGCGTACTCTTTTCAATATTTTCAGGGCCAACACTCCGTGTTTCCTCGAATTCTCGGGCACGAGGCATCAGGGTATGTTTATGTTTGAGCCATGATTTCACTGATTCTCGTTATACTGTTACTCATATTCTGGTTTTAGGACTACATATGAGATGGATACTGATTGAATCTTTTTTTTTTTGGCGATTAGGATTGTGGAGAGTGTAGGGGAAGGCGTGACAGAACTTCAGCCCGGAGACCATGTGCTCCCTGTTTTCACAGGGGAGTGTAAGGAATGTCGTCATTGCAAATCAGAAGAAAGTAACATGTGTGATCTCCTCAGGATCAACACAGACAGGGGTGTGATGCTTAATGATGGGAAATCAAGGTTCTCAATTAATGGGAAACCAATTTATCATTTTGTTGGGACTTCCACATTTAGCGAGTACACTGTGGTCCATGTTGGTTGTCTAGCCAAAATCAATCCCCTTGCTCCTCTTGACAAAGTTTGTGTCTTGAGTTGTGGAATCTCCACAGGTATGAGAATTTGAATTGAAAACTGGATTCCACTAGTTCAAAGTTTTTAATGCTGGATGTTTAATGTTCTGATGCCTGTGTTTTCGGCGCCCTTCTATTTTAGGCCTTGGTGCTACTTTGAATGTTGCTAAACCTAGAAGGGGATCATCAGTGGCAGTTTTCGGTTTGGGGGCTGTTGGCCTTGCTGTGAGTTTTCGAACTGGAAATCGAAATTTAGCTTTCATTCTGCCCAAATTTCCAAACGAGTAACTGTTCTTGTTGCAATTCTACTTGATCAGGCTGCAGAAGGGGCTAGAATAGCAGGTGCCTCGAGAATCATAGGAATCGATCTGCTTCCTGACAGATTTGAACAAGGTTAGCCATCTTTCTGATCATTCAGTTAGAATCATACTCAGACCTTGCATTCAGTTGATTCAAGCTAAATGGATCACTCTGTATTCATTGACCATAGGTCTTAATAAGTGGTCTTTTCCCGTTTTCTTCCTCAAGTGCAATTTAGTTCAATGGTTAATAATGAGGTTTCTGTCTTGAATGCAGCAAAGAAGTTTGGGGTGAATGAATTTGTAAATCCAAAAGATTACCCTAAACCAGTTCAAGAGGTTTGTTCTTGGTGACATTTCAATCGTGGGTTGCAGTTGCATCCTGAGCCTCCACTTAATACATTTCCAAAGCACTAACATACTCTTCAACATTACTAGGTAATTGCTGAGATGACTGATGGAGGAGTGGATAGAAGTGTGGAGTGTACAGGAAACGTCAATGCCATGATCTCAGCCTTTGAATGCGTGCATGATGTAATTTCCTATCCTCTTCCCCTCTTTTAGCCTACTATATTCAAGAATTTCTATGAAATGTACGTTTCTGTACTGAAACGTACTAAGATTAAAAAAGCAAACAAAGAATCAAAGGGATCGCAGGTTCACTCGTGAACTGCAATATTTGTAGGCCTTCTAAACAGACTAATTACACTATGAAACCTTCCATGTCAGGGCTGGGGAGTTGCTGTTCTTGTTGGTGTTCCACATAAAGATGCTGTCTTCCAGACTCATCCCATGAATGTCTTGAATGAGAGGACTCTCAAAGGAACCTTCTTTGGAAACTATAAACCTCGTTCTGACCTTCCGTCTGTTGTTGAAAAATACATGAACAAAGTAAGTCCGCAGATGTTTTTTTTCAAGTTCAATATCTGCTTTGGTTTGGAAGAGACTATGCGTATTGAAAGTGGAGCTTCTAATACCCTTCTCTCCCTTTTTGTAGGAACTTGAAGTGGAGAAATTTATCACTCATGAAGTAACATTTTCTGAGATCAACAAGGCTTTTGAGTACATGCTCAAGGGAGAAGGCTTGCGATGCCTAATCCGTATGGAGGAGTAAAGAAGAAGAACCAAATGCTTTTAATGAGGCTGCTATTACTACCTGCGACTTTTACCAAATCCCTTTACTTGAAGCTTTAAATTGTTCATATCATAATTATCAGTCAGTTATTTAAAATTCTCCCAAGTTGAAGTTGACGTTCTGTATTTTATCCTAAGATCAAGCCCTTTTCATGTGACTACGTACTGCCTTTTCTTTTCCTTCTTTTGTTGCCCAAGTAAATTATATAGTTGCACAATTATCTTTGGAGGAATGGATGGTTTTCTACGTCTTCTTTTAGTGTAATTCCTCACAAGCTGTCTGAAGCTTTTGAAACTTGTCGGGATGATCAATGGAATTCGAGTAAATAGGAAGATTGAAGTTAAGGCCCTGATAACATCAACTATCTAGTTCAATAACAGGCTTCTATAGGCTATCAAGGCAGGACTTCAATTTTTGCTCATGCAGGTTGTACCTGAACTTTTGATAGCTGTTTACGGACCGCCTGTGTTTTTTCCTTTGTTCGGAAGAAATTTCCTTCGTAAACTAAAAGAGAGAGAGAGATTGAACCTTGCATAATAAAACAAGCAATGAATGATTAATCCTTCATGTCAACCGCTACCAATCAGATCAGACTTCTTGGTGGCTTGGGACCTCAGCTTTGTTTCGAGCAGTAAGTTGATGCAATAGCAAGTCTTGTCATCTAAGTGATAAGATTCAATAGCAAGTCTTGTCCAGAATTATTCAACGGAACTTAAAATTTCATAACTGAATTTGCAATTCAATTAGCAAACTTATCATTCTGTCTACGGACTTGGAAGTCTCTACAGCATTTTCCCTCGAGAAGAAACGTCAATGGCTTAGCAGCAGTTCTCTGCATATGAGAAGTAAAAGGTTTAAAGCCAAAGATGGATCATGTACACTGTAGAATGTGAACTGTCCAAAGATTTCTACCCAAGGTACACCGACAACCGACAACCCATGGTGTACAAGATGCTTTGGACTTGAAAGCTCACAATATACAACTTGTGAGATCTTCAGGCATGCAATTGTTCCCACCCCAACTCAGAAATATTAGCAAAGACCTTTCCTGCCACTACTTTCTCCCGTGAATACTTCACCTATAACTTTGCTTCACTGAATTTTCTTTTTATTACTTCAACGTCATCATGAATTACATTTCTAACTCTATAATTAAAGATAGTCTTACTCCGCTACACTTGGGGTCGTTTGGCTCATGGAATGACACGAAATTGAATTAATCATCTTATGTTATCCCACGTTTAGTTGGATTTTACACATGAGATAACACATCCCAACTAATCAAATTAATCCCCTATTCATGAGATAAAATAAAATAATTCCATGGGGAGGTGTTATTAGTTATTCAGGGATAACTATGAGATAGGATGATGAAATTTTAGACTAATTTATCCTTACAAATAATATAAAATTTATACTCTCATAATTATATAACCTTACCCTTACGCGGTAAGACAATATAAATAGACTAATTTGCCCCAAAGTTTTTTTTGACTAATTTGACCATACTACTAACATAACAATATTTGGACTAATTTGCTTTTACGAATGATACAAATTCGTACTGAATATTATATAATCATACTCTCACACAATAATATGATAATAAACGTACTAACTTGCCCCTACTAATTATATTGAAAATTTTAACTAATTTACTCCTATTCATTATTTTAAATTTTTGACAAATTTACCCCTATTAATTACTTTAAATTTTTTTTTTCTAATTTGCTCCTACTTACATCATAATAAAAGGACTATATTGCCCTTACTAACCTTATTTTCTTAATCAAATTTTATATAATTTCAAGCTCAACCCAAAGAAAAATATTCTATTGGCTTGAGTTTGGCTCATTTAAAACTTTTAAATGGGTTGAATTTTATTCAATTTAATCCTAACTTAGTTAAAACTCGGCTCATTATTTAATTAAATTTAAAATTTAGATCCAAAAACTAAGTTGAAACCTATTTTTAAGGGTTGAATGGGTTGAGTTTGAGTGAATGCAAATTTTTTTCTATATCTAAGCCGTTGATTTACTTTATAATTCTAGAGTTGCAGATTATTTTATTTTAATAAAATTTATAAATTATTTTACTAAAACGATTCTACAAATTAAGGGATATTTTGGTTATTAAAATAATAATTCTATCTCATCCAATCTCCAACCAATACAAGATAAAATTATTTTTCAATGTATCCTATCCAATATAGAATCAATCAAACACTAGATAATTTGAATTATTAATTCGAGAATGATTCAACTCAGAATAAATAATCCGATATCCTACCTCATCTGGTCCATGAATCAAACGAGCCCCTAGTCTGGATGGAATTATTCGAAGATGGAAGAAGAGGAAATAGCAGTTGTTTCTTTTCTTTCAAAATATCAAGAAGTCAGGAATGAAGTGAAACATGCTGTTTAGTAAATCCTGACAATTCCCTCTCTCGGCTGGAATTGGAAACTTGGAAGGTACAAACTTTGCCTTTGCTCCCCTCGCTCCTCTCTTCCTCTGCAAAAGCCACTCTGGAAAATGTCTCCAGTCTCCCCTAAGGTTGTTGTGTCTAGTCGTGGACCTTTACATAATCAAACGATGAAACGTCTAAAGCAGTACAAACAGGTCCAAAGGAAAATGTCTGTCAAAAACCGAGCAAAAGCTTTCGTTGGGCTAGTTATATTCATTTATTTCTCCTCTATTACAATGCATGAGAGAATTGGCAGGAAAATGACGGTGAATATGCAGTCAAATTGATACGAAGCAACCGAGCCTGAAGCAAAAAATTTGATTGCAAAATTACAAGTTTGGGGGAAGCGATTGGCGGGGATGAACCTGTATAAAAATACTGAAGATATGATTTTGTTTTTCCTTATTTTCGAATTTTTCCTCTGTTTAGAAGAATAAACAAAAACAAAAGCCTTGACGCATCATAAATATACACCATACTTACAAAACGATACACAAGGCAATCTACTCTTTAACATGTGGAAGCTTGGCCAAAATGTCCAAGTCTAAGATCTTCACATCAAAGGTAATATCCAACTTGACAATGCCATCAGTACCATCAATACCAATGAGCTTCCCAGTAGCCCCACGATGAGTACCACCCATGATCTTTATTTTGTCAGACTTCCTTGGTGCAACAACCTCTATCTCATTCGGAAGGACAGTGATTGTTTCACCACTGCCACTTGATCCCAATGCAACCCTACATGAACCATCCTGAACCAGGAGAAACACCTCAAAATAAATTCAAATAAAATCTTAAACCAAAATATAAAGAGATGTGGTCACAAGTAAATTTTGCAATGAACTACTCAACCCCAGAAAGCAAATTTGTGCTTATAGAAATACATCAACGTAGTAAGTCAGCAAGTCTCCCACAATATAGTTGATCAGATAGTGAAGTCCCTTGAAAAATTTTACTACTACTGATGCTCAGAAATAAGGCGCGCAACTTTTATAGAAGTGCAGGTTAAAACGAAGCTATTCCAGCTGTAAAGCCACACAAACTACATTAACAAACATCCAGTTGTGCCTTGAACCCAATGCCCCTAATGGGTTTAAAGCATTCCTGTGCCACCACACTACCTACTTCATTCAGCAAGGCTTGCTCTCAAGCTGGAAACCATACAGGCTTTTGCATACATTCATGGTAAAAGTCATTCTAATTTTGATGTTAATTAAACCTATTCTTTCCTCAATGAATTATGAGAAGCCCCTGATTCAACCCTTGCCCTCCTGAATTCTAAATTCATTATCTATTCCTAAGCATTTATGAAGTCCCCTTTCCAGGAAGCTCCATAAACCCCCAACATAGAATGTTTTACAGAACCACCAAGAAAACAATCACATAAAACCTTCACACTAACATAATGGCAGGTGCAACATGAAAACTGCAAAAAGTTTCAGCCCTTGTGAAGAATTCAGTCTCAGCTCCAGACAAACAGCAAATGATAAAGAATCATATATAGCCTCTTATATATTACACACATACCGGAAGCACCTCTCGTACAACTCCAATATCACCATCTTCACCAGGCCTACGCACATTGACCAGGATATCAGGCAAAAGCCACGGCCCTTCATTGTCCCCACCTGAAATTGTATGTCCATCATCATACCAAAGTAAATTTTGATCAGAGGGAAGAAAAGAAGTAGAAGTGAACTAGCAACTGAACATAAACCGTAGAAAAGAATTCATATATACATTATAAAAATCGTCAAAGCAGGAATCAGTTAATGAAACTCATCAAACTACGGGTACTTGTATAATAAGCAGACATTAGAAATCACAGCCAAAGTACACAATCGCTAAAATCTGTAAAAACACATAAAGCATGAAAAGACTTTCTGCAGGATTTTGAATATTCAAAATATCAATACTCACTAGTAGCAGCTACCTATTTTATGCAGTTGAATATCTTGGTTCACATACTACAAGTCAATAACATTGGATACTTAGAACAAAATTTTGAGGGACTGTGTTCTACATCCCAAACTTAAATATCATGAAAAAAAAAAAAACTCTTCATGAGAACTATTGTAACTTAATTCATACCAGTTTAAAAATGTTTTGATGGTGTGTAAATTTTGCAGTAGACATGCCCATACAACATTATCTAAGTCTGTTTAGAGTCCTTTTTTCAGAAGATAAGTCCGTTCATTCCTCAGATATGATTCCTTTCTGAACTCTTTAAGGATCAAACTAGCACCTGGAAAAAGATCAATGTACTACGCTTTATACACTAAGGCCCTGTTTGATAACCCAATTCAACACTTAACGAACTCAGATCTTAATATGTTCAAACGCGTTTGATAACCAAAAATTGAACATCTGAATTAATTAAGTGGCACTTAATTTCCTAGGCAAAAATTGCTCCCAAAATTAAGTGATAAACTATTCACTTATCACTGAATGTGATATACACTCAAATATATTAGATTTAATACTTAACAATTTAATAATTTAATGGATTCAGACTTCAGATTTCAGTTTTCAGACTTCAATTTTATCAAATGCACCCTAAAACTTTGTAAGAGGAAAAAATTGGAAAATGGAGGTATCTTGGACCTTCATACTTAATATCATTCAGTCTACAATTGTTATAAGGTGAACCACAGAGGATAAAAGCACCCCAATCTGCTTTCAGTACAATGGTATCCAATTTAGATATCCCTTGACTCATGGTTTCATAAAGTTATTGCCACCTCATCCTTATAGATTTAAAATATAGTCCAAATTTGAGAACCATGTTGGTCATCACAAAATACAATGATCCTAATTTACCAATGTGTGTGTGTGTGTGTGTACCTAATGAGTATATAAAGAGGAATAAAAAGACAGACCTACTACAGGCGACATCATGTCTAAACCGCCACTTCCCGGTGTCATTGGTTGCCCACCAGGGGTACCAGGCAAATATGCAGAACTTGGTGTCATTGGTGGCTGCCCACCAGGAGTTGATGGTAGGTAAGGGCTTGGAGCATTTGCTGCCAAGTAAAGACAACACGTAGAGTCATATAAAGGAAATCCAGAAATATACATTTGGAAATCCGAATTCCAGACAACTGCAACTCAAATCACAAGTTTCACAAGAATTACCATAGGCTGGATTACTATCCCTTGGTGTCCCAGCATCACCGTAACCAGGAGTAGGAGCTTCATAAGTTCTTGACGGAGGACTTCCAGGCTGAACCAACAAAAATGGATTTCCATAAGCAATTAGTTAACAAGCAGTAAATTGAATGAGAATCGCAAGAGCAGTTCATACCTGATATTGCGGACTACTGCCCCATGAAGCAGGGTTTCCATCTTCCCAATCGTCCCTAATATAACCATTTCACAAAAACATCAGCATCACGATCATTTATAGAGATGACATTGTACACATCCAAATTTAAGACCCTTGCTATGTGAATTCTCCCATATTTCCAGTCTCAAGTTCCAAACAACAGGCAATATCACATACTTTGAATACAAATCTGTTAAAGTCATCAAGGGGACTGTTTTATGAATTATTTACTTCCTCACAGTTTGCCCTGCAGGTAGACATATACTGACACAAAGATAACTTGGGCCTGTTTGCATAAATTCTTTTATGTTTACACGTATGTCCAAATCACTTGAAACTAAACATGATGTTGTAATCCTTGACCTTCTCACTGTCAAAGAATTTGGACAATAGCTTAGACGTTTATTCATCCACTCGCCAACTTTCACTGCATGCTGCCTTAAAAAAAACTTTCACTAAATGCTGAAATTAACCTTTTCTCTTTTGTTCTTCTCTCCTTGTCAGTCTGAAAAATTGCTTTTTTCCAACAAATCTAGAAATAAGAACTTTACAACAACACGAAAATATATATAGATGCACCTATTTTCATAGGGTAAATTTTCTTTCATGATCAACCAGAACTGAATAAATGGAAAGTGATTAGGCAGGTAAAACTACGAAAAAAGGGGATGGGTAATAGATAATTCTGAGAGTAATCGAGATCATGGTCTTAATTTCAATTTTGCCAAAAAGTCAAGTATTAGAGTATTGCAATTTACATGATACAAAAGAACTTATATCAAGGAATACATGATTATGATCAGTGGGAAGCTCAAATTTAATCTTCAGCCTAGCTCAACTAGGCATAACAGGTTGTCACAAAAAGAAGAAACTCTGCTAGCGGTGGAATTTCATGGGCTTAAGGATATTTAGTAAAAGATTCAAGTACCTATATTTCATAATAGTAGAAACCTTCTTCAAAGGTAAACATGATCATGATATCCAAGAAGCCAAATTCAGCATTTGAGCTTGAGCTCAATGTGGAAGTTCAAGCAATTGGTTGTTGAATTAAATAGAGCCAAGCTCGAGTTAACGTCTATCAATTAGATATTTTGACTACAATTGTATTTTAGAAGTTAACTTATCTGTGCATACAATTAGGTATTTTGACTACAGTTGAGCTAGGTAACCAAGCTACCAGCTTAACTCAGCTTTGATGCACTCTAAATGCAAATAAATCCCCAAAAAATGAAAGAAAATGGGCATTATAAAATAGAAAAGCACCTAGGTGGACTCATTGGTGTATACGGATTCCATGCTCTGTCACGCATAGGTGTCCTCATGCCATCATGAACTGGTGTAGCTGTAGCAAATCAGGAAACAACAAAACCATTTACACAAAATATTTGGCAGTAAGTTACTATATCACTAATTAAGACCTTCAACTAGTGATATATAGAAACAGCGGAGTACCTCCGGGATCTCTCATAGGAGTCATATATGGACGTAGTGGAGTACGAGAAGGATGTACTGGGGTCTCACTTCCCATACCAAATCTGGATTTTTCCCTGACAAAAGAAACCACTCATAAATCTTCATGCTCCAAACAGATTGAAATAAATAGCAATGTAAATATATTTACCGGAATGGTGTTGAAACATTCACATTATCAGTTATTTGATCACGATTAACTGCATGTAAAATTTAGGTGAGTAAAAGGCAAGAAACCCAATAATAAAAAGTACATACAGGGACAGGTCTCTCAAAAACATTTTAGAGAGAGAGAGAGAGAGAGAGCAAAAAAACACTTGCCCGTAACTATCCTCATCTGGGCCTCAAGCTCAACTCGGAGAGCATTTCCTTTAACCTCTTTAACAATCCCATTACACCCCTTGTGAGGACCCATACGAATTTTAATAATAGCACCAACCAAATTGTCGTGCCCTCTTCCACCTCTAAATCTTCCTGCAGCTGTAAATTAAGAGCCTCATAAGGGTTACAAATAAAAGCTCGGCAATAGACGATAGAAGCCATATAGACCTGGCATTAAGAAATATAAAATAGTATACTCTCATAGCCAAAGCAAAAATAAGGAAATCAAGTATAAATATCCAAAAAGGCAAGACACCAAAAGAGGAGGAAAACCTAATCAACAACAATCACAGCACTAATGTCCAGTAGCTAACTTTTGAAGAGAAGGGGACAACATAACCAACAACACAATCAGAGCACTAAAAGCAACTTGTAACATACAATTTACAGGTGGACCGCCTCTAGGTGATCTCATTGGAGATAGGGGAGCACGAGGAGGTGCTCCAAATTTGGTGAATTTTGAATGCAAGGAGCCACCCTAAAAACAGTAACAGCGAGAATTAATTAATTATAGAATGCATTAACATTAGTAAACAACTAGTCACAAAGATATGCAACCCACATACATTTCTGTCAACATTTGCTCGTGATCCACCAACCAGCACACAGGATTGAGCTTTGGCACAAATAAAGCCAGCATGCTCAAGGTGATGCCGGTCGTAAACAAACAAAATCCCTTTGTAAATATGTTCAACAGGGCCTTGTTTTCCCTAAAGAATGGAAAGAATAGCAAAACTGTCAATCCCCAAAACCTTGCTTCAAAAGACAACCGACAAGAGGTTGAAATTCTCACTTTACAGGGGCCCTCAAGAATTTTCACAACATCTTTTACTGATAATCGGTTCCCATTTCGATCTTGTGTTCCATTATTTTTTCTGTCAAGCTTAAATTTGATCTCTCTTAGCCTCACAAGTGCTACCTCTGGCTTCTCCGGAACCCCTTTAAGGACCTGAAATTAATACCCCATTAATCATCATAACTTCAACAGAGTCACTCTTGCCTCAAAGGTAAATGCTCACCTGGAATGCTTCACTCTCGACACGTATAATTACACCAAAACTCATATCACTGCATTAACATACAAGAATTAGAACTAAATTGATATTGATAACATCCAAACAAATAAAAGGACTTACTCCAACTGCACAAGGTCATGGAGCTCATATTCTCCAATTCGAGTAATACCAGTCGTTACTTCAGAGCTCTCGACAATGTTATCAGCAAATACGCGAAGCTGAACAGAATCAGATGACAAAGTTATAGAACCCTTCTTTAGAGAAGCAAACTTTAAAACAACTGAGAGGGAATAACTTACAAGCTCCTTAGTGGTGTCAGATACTATATTTACTACATGTCCCTCAACAGAAACGACCATACCAGTTGCACCTTCTGTGGCTCCAGCTACAACCTTGACATGATTTCCAGGCTCGAAGTACTTGCAAAGCTCTCTGTCACCTATAGCAAGAGTTGCCTGCAAAGTAGAATACAGCAAGAGTGGAACACATTATCCATTTTCAACTTATATACACTTATGCTATAAAAGGACATCCAACAACAATAGCCTGTCTTTACCGGGAGACCCTTCTCATTTGGTTTTATGTGCACTGTATCTTCCTCAACTTTCTCAACCCATCCCTTCAAATTCTTCAGATCGCCTTTGACAACAATAACTCGGTCACCTTTCATGAAATGTCCCTTTTTCCTGTTTGCAAAAAGTGTGGACAAACTAGCTACATCACCATCCCCGTTCTCACTAGGTTGCCGAAATTTCTCAAGCTCATCAAATGTTGGTTGTATGTTCTGAGTGCTAATTGATTTCATGGAAAAAGATTTGTATAGGAAGCCATCCTTGAACATCATGCCCCCAATATTTTCAAAATAATCTCCAGTCATCGGATCCCTTCTACGCTCCACTCGTATGTGTAATTCTCTAGACACAAAACAAAGATCAACAGTCATGTTAGATGAGCACTAAACTACTCTTTAACTCTCTGTTTTTCACAATTATCTTACTGCCAAAGTACCTGGCCTCGTCCATATTCATAAAACGTGGAGGCGGATTAAATGTTTTGTTCTTTTTCTTTGGAACTTCTCTTCCTTCCTGAATTGTAAATTGTTTCATCAATACAAGAGCCACTCAAACAATAGCACTTCCATAGGTTGCAAGGGCAACAAATTTCTAATACTAATTAGAGCAAACTGGACATCGGAACATGTCTGACTAGTTCGTGGAGGTCCAACCTACTAACACAAGCTAGTAACAAGCAAAATACACAGTACCAACCAGCTTAGCTGCCAAGGCTGGCAAGTCAATCCGTGGGATTAACTTCAAAGTAACTTTCTGCCGCACATTATCCACGTCTACAACCTTCAAAGCAAATAGCTTAAAGTAAGAGAAAGAAAAGACCAAATGGAACAGAAGCATAACAAAATAACACATGCAAATGGCAAAAAAGCTTACATACCTTGGCAAGGTCTCCTTTATATGTTCCTGTCTTCATTCTCACCCATGTGTCCCTGGAAATATCAACAGCTTTACTTTCAACTGAAAGAACATCAGTCATCTCCTTGATTGGAACAAGCATTATTTTTGCTGAAGCAAAAATATTCCGCATACCCTTGATTGCCTGTTCCATATAACCAAAAAAGAGTCTCAATAGAATTCAACAGGTAACACAAGACTTCACATCCAATCCAATGGAAACCCAAAACTGACACAATTGGATCTCAATTATAGACAACATAGCCATCAAAAAGTGCCAGGTAAACTGCATACCTCCTTCACATGGGCTTCTTTGTCCGCTTCAATGTAAATGTAGTTCTTAAGGTGATCAAGAGCTATAACAGATCTAATTTGCAACTCAGGCCCTTTATCAATGGCCTTTTGCATAAGGCAAACTGCAACTTCCCTTTCACGACCAATCTGCCAAAAAAATATTGCAAGAACATTATGTACCAGCCCCAAATACTCATTACCGATTGGAAAAACTGTCTTTACTATCTTACCGCACATTTCACCATCCATAACTTGGGATCCCTGACAGATGGTAAAAGAGCTTGCTGTTCAACTTCTGTTGCCTCATCATCATATTCAACCTCTCGCCTACCATATCTTTCATGAATAGTCCTCTCAAGGGCCTCAAAATCCTCTTGATCCTCCTCCCGATGAAGCAGTGGGCGACGATGCATCCTTCTACCCTCATCATCTTCATCAGGTAGCTCGGCTCCAGTATCGACTATAAAGTCTACTATGAAAATCAATCATGTAAGCACTAAAAGAAGAGCAGTCAACTGTACGGTTGGAATACACAAGATCTTGTGCTGAGAAACAGTGGGCTAAATCATACAAGCAATTTAAGAAGCATAAAATCCTTGGCTCTTCAAATAATAATGTTAGGAGAACAGTGGGATAAATCATACAAGCAATTTAAGAAGCATTAAATCCTTGGCTTTTCAAATAATAACATTAGAACTACGAATTCTTCCTGAGTAGGACATCCAGTTTTGCAATTACTATAGAGAATGAAATAATGATGCCAGAAACATGATTGGACAAAGTAGAAAGCAAATATACTCAAGCACAGAAGAAAGCAGTCAGCCAGACTTATTGATCATGACAAAGAAAAAATAATTTGATTGCCTATTTACCCCTTTTCAGTAAACAACTGAGCAGGTACTTAACTATGCAAATTAAGGAAGTATCCTAAAAGTAGAACTTAAGACACG
Organism: Coffea eugenioides; assembly: GCF_003713205.1. Taxonomy (NCBI): domain Eukaryota; kingdom Viridiplantae; phylum Streptophyta; class Magnoliopsida; order Gentianales; family Rubiaceae; genus Coffea; species Coffea eugenioides. The sequence continues at coordinate 36,882,775 of NC_040044.1, forward strand.
TTCACCCTTCTTACAGTAAATAAAACAAACATGAAGGTTTCCAAAAAGCCACCCTGGTGGAAAAATTGGCTGAACTCTTTGTAGGCATGTTCTCTTTAGGGTTTTATAGGAGAAAAAGAAAGATTAAATTCCAAGTAAGAAGACTCCCACAGAGATGGCCAGCAAACACCAATGACGAGTATCATCATTACACAAAGCACAACCAAATACATTGACTAAAAATTGTTTTCTAATGAGTTCTAGGGAGCACAATCTAAATCTACATGCACATGCTCTGTCAGCAAAGATAACCCTATTGCAAGAAAGCAGCTCATAACGCAATGCAAAAACTTCTTAATTATTCAGTAAGCAAGTGATATAAAAAGGCTCTAATAAAAAAGCTTAACATTATTGAAGAAACTATCCAGTCTAGTTAATTATAGACATTATGAGACTAATGTCTATAGATGGCAGCTGTAATGTTTGGTATAAAGTGTTTTTAATACTTTAAAATTTGTGTAGAACATAAACTTGCATCAAGACAAACTAGGATAATCTTTTTATGTACAAAAGTACAAGTGATAAATGCAACCACCTATCTGGAGTACATCTTTGAGAGCTTTAGGACCCTGAATTCTAGAAAACAATTCTCTACGTATCCACAACCCTTCCTCTTAGAACTTTCAAAAGGCCAAGAATTAGCAAAGGAATCCACAATATTCCACACCACTTTTGCGGAATTTCACTCTTCAACTTTGATTGCTTCACGTATTATGTCCCAATTTTAAGGTGAAATGGTCCAAATATTATCCAATGAATTAAAGCCAACAGTTTGATGGCATAGGCACCAGTATAGCATCGTGAATTCAGTTCAATGAACCATTCATAAACATTCAAACCCTTATTTCACTTCAGTCAATATCACGTAACTAGAAAATCAACTAGCTGGCGTATTCACGAACAAGAGCACAAAAAATTAGGCATAAAAAACAATACATGTCATTTGGCATACCCTAACGAAGTACAAGTACTGATAGCCTTGATAACCTAAGTTAGGTGCATCTCTGGGGGGAACCTATTGGGCGAATCCCTTGTTGAGATGCAATAGCAAGTATGTACTTCAATAAGGCATTTTTAGTGAAAATTCAATTTAAAAAAGGCTTGTTTAGCCTACTTCATCCTAAAAGTTGCCAGGTTTATTCACCAAGATTAGATTAACTAAGAAAGGACACATAGAACACGGTAAAAGTTGCATATAATCAGCAAGAATACATATGAAAAACCATTGTGCATAACCCCTAGAAGATTGACAATTTGCAATGAGTCAACACCAGATGCACGCATCTGGCACATAATAAGATAGAACTAACTACAAATTGAGGTCTCAAATATTGTTTTCATAAGTATTGAGTGGACATGCTTTACACTTGAATTTGCATGTGCTGCGATCATTCTGTAAAGTTTGGTTTGGAACTTTAATGAGGTGAAGAAAAAGAATCTGTCCAGCTTAAACCCACATTGCAGTCATCCTACGTTCTGCAGGAAAGGCAATTCATGGACAGCACACTCAGAGAAAGCTCACATATTCCTCTCACCATCTTTATTCAATTGACAAATTTTTTACCCACATCCACTCCTTGAGATTCATACATCAAGTTTTAAAATTTTGTAAAGTGCTTTCTCAGAAAAGCCAACAGTATAGTGATAAGCTGGAAGACAGCAATGCAAGACACTACATTGGCTTTCCAGTGTACCAGAGAACAAATTTTAAATTTCTAAGCCGAGATCCTAAGCTGCTAATAGTCTTTTCACTGCGATTGTATTTCAGACTCACAGGACAAATGTTCAGACCTTATTTCAACCTACCAACAACAAAGCGTTTAGGTATAAACATTTGACCAGTCCACTAACCAGCCTAATCTCAATCAACTACATGTACCATTTCATCCATAGATGCAGATCCTCAAAAAACCACCAAAATTTTTGTGCCCCATTTTAATCCATAGCCGAAGATCCTCAAAAACCATCCAAAAATTTTATATGAGATCAATTTCAAGAAAAAGTATAGACCCAAAGGGAAAAAAATAAAATTTTGGATGGACAATTGACATCATCAACCCGTATAAAACTCATGCACACTGTTCTCCTACAATTCATTTCACAACTTATTAGACACTTCACCTACAGATCATGTATCAAACCATGCAACATATTGTTATTCCTAAAAAAAATCCTAGAGCTTAAAAATTTATCCAAAGTTTCCACCGAATTTCACCACTTAGATTAGAACTTAATCACATATGCCCACACAAATGTTCCGCAAAACAGTAACTGTAAATTCCGACAGTTAGTCGAGGTGGAAGATACGTATAATTAAGTAAATTTCAAATATTAGTAAGAATTCACACAAAATAAATTGAATGAGATTCTGACCATCTTCGCCTTCTTCCTCCTCTTCTTCCTCATCAGTATCAACTTGAGCTTCAAGTTCAAAAAAATGCGACCCCGACCTCTTCTTTGCCTTTCTCTTTCCACCGCCGCCGCCATAATCCTCATCATCATCGTCTTCCTCCTCTTCCTCATCATCTTCCTCCGCCAAATCATCAATAAAATCCGATCTCCGCCGTTTTTTCCCGGCCTTTCCTCCATCATATTCTTCCTCTTCGTCCTCGTACTCCTCTTCCACATCCTCATCCTCCTCCGGCTCCATCTCGTCGTCGTACTCCTCTTCTCGTCTTCGCGGCATCGTAAATCTCACTTCGTAATTCTCCTTACAACTGCAATTAAGCTCTTCTTAATTCTTGATTGTGTCGGTCGCTGATAGGAAAGATGGAGATTTGTGAAACCCTAAATGGAAAAATTGGGGATTTTGAAGAGAGAGAGAGTGGAGTGTGTTGTTCTTGTGAATTTATGAGGACGGTGAGGGGTGGAGGGAGTTGGGCTGAGCTACCATTGTGGATTGGGCTTTCAATTGAAATTTTAGGTTGTCAGTTTTTCCTTTGTTCCTTTTTTAGAGTCAATAGCCCAAAAACCTTTGTTTGTTCCTGACCTTCTGGCAGTTGACGGCCCAAAACCCATAACCACAAATCTTCACGAAAATTTTTCTGAGGGAAAATCTTCCCAAAAATTCGAGTGGCTAGCGAGTTTTCAAAATCAGGATCCTATCGTTTAGAGATCACCAGAAAATATATTTTCTTTTTCACAAGCATTTTATATGGCTGTTACTAGTAGGCTTTGGTTAGACATATAATAGTTGACTTTAAAATATATCCGGATCATCCTAATTTATGATATTTATATTTGATACTAAGTAGCATGTATAAAAATTTTGCTTCCTAAAAAATTTACCTTTATTTCAGTGAGAATAAGCATTCTAATAAAAAATTTAGATGGCTTGTTTTCAAAATCAAGATCCCATTGTTTAGAGATCACCAAAAAATATATTTCCTTTTCCCAAGTATTTTATATGGTTGTTTGTTGCTAATAGGCTTTGGTCAGACATATAATAATTGACTTTGAAGTATATCAGGATCATCCTGATTTAAAGACATTTATATTTGACACTAAATAGCATATATAAAAATTTTGCTTCCTAAAATTTACCGTCCGTAATTAATTACATTTTGTCAATTGTCTTATCTTTTTTTTACGGAGTACTATCAAAGTTGAAAACAATTAACTTTTATTTCCTTGTATCAAAGTTGAAAATATTTATAAAAAAAAAAAAATAGCATAGGTGGATGTGTTTTTATGGAAACCTTAGGGACTAAATCAGTGCATTTTCCAAACTTTGGGGGACAAAAAATGCAATATTCCCTTTTGCATATCGTGCATCTCGATGCCACTTCAATCACAGTCCCGTCTTGGACTGAATCACAAAAATGGCGGGGAAAAACAGCAAAACCGGCAGCAGAATCACGACCACGGCAACGCCCTGCACCCGCACGCACCAGATTGGAGCTCTAGCTCTGGTAATCTTCACCTTCTTCCTCACCAGACTCATTGATCAGACTTTCCCCCCTTCCTCCTCCTTCGACAGCGTCCCCTCCCACTACAGCCAATACGACGCCGCTCTGGTTGCCGCCGGCGGGTCCCTAATTTGGCCCCAGAGGGGGTACGGGGCCCAATTGTCGATAAAGATCTACGTCTACGATGAAAAGGAGATCGACGGGCTTAAATTATTGCTCTTTGGCCGTGACGGCAAGATTACGCCGGAGGCTTGTGTTAAGGGCCAGTGGGGCACTCAGGTAATTTTTTTATGAAAATTCAAGTGCAGTTGTTTACACATTTGTGCAATAATTTTGATTTTAATTGTGTTATGAAGTTTCCGGGGATGGTGGAAATTGTTGTGTATGGTTTAAGTTGAATTAACTGTGATTTTGCATTGGGGAATAGAAAAGGAAAGGGACAAAAAAGAAAAGAAAAGAAAAGCTTAATATTCGTTATATATTGATGGGTATTAGGAAAGATGGTAAAAAATGGTGAGGAAGGAGTAATTTTAGAGTTTTTAGAATGGAGGGTTATTGGTAGGATTTGAAAGGAATTATACAGTAATGATCAGAAAGGAGAACTAGCTCTGTAGAATAAAATAGTGGTACATCCCATTGTATTACTAGTGAATTTCTCGAATTTGTGAGGTCGATGAGAGAAAGAAAATTGGATTCTTTGATTGGTTTTTCTTTCGTATTTCTCGACATAATATGTGTAGCATTTCTAATGTGGATCAGATACATTTGATTTGTGCTGGTCGGAAAGCACATTTGCTCTTTTAGAACTATATAAAAGTTTGTAGGGTTGTTGCTCGTGTTCTCCGTCTTCTAGATTGATGACTGCCTGGAATTCACTGCTTTGATGATTTAAATTACTTTGATTTGTCATGAGTGGCTTTTTCGATGTGCTGTAGGTTAAGATACACCAGATGCTCTTGCAGTCGAGGTTCCGGACGAATAAAAAAGAGGAAGCAGATTTGTTCTTCGTTCCAACTTATGTCAAATGTGTTCGGATGATGGGTGGCCTGAGTGACAAAGAAATTAACCAAACTTATGTCAAGGTGATAATCCATCATCTCAAATTGAATCTTGCCTGGATGAGTTCATTGCTTACATGTTTGGAATTAATTTCTTGATGATGCTTTGGATAATGATATTTTCCATTAGGAACCTTAAAATTCTGCAGTGTTTCAATTTTGTGCAATATTGAAAAAGTTACGAACTTTATTGGCTTTCTGTAGCTGCATTCTTGTCTTCCCATCACACTGGAGTAAGATATTTTCTTTACTTATGGCAGCACACATTTCGCAGGTACTAAGTCAAATGCCTTATTTCAGGGTCTCAGGGGGACGCAATCACATATTTGTCTTCCCAAGGTATTGTGGGTTTATTCGCAGTTTAGTGTTATTTGTTGATCTTAAGTGACTCGTAATAATATTATGTTATCTAACTTGCATAGGCAGGTGAACAAAGTAGGAATGTCAGTTTTAGATTTTGAACTGCAAAAGAGTTAAAAGGCTGTCAATTGTCAAAGCTTTGTAGTTCTGTAAGAGAAGTGGCTTTTAGGGATTTTTCTATTCAAAACTTTTGGCAAGACATGTCTGAACTATCCTATTTGTCCTGTCCTAATCCTGCATTAGAGTTTTTTTTTGTGTGTTTTTTTTGGTGAGTTGGGGGGTTGGGGGGAGGGGGGGGTGGGGAACAGGGGTCTTATGTTAGCAGATTGGGTTTTTAATCTCTGTTAATGTTTTTATTGACTTTCCTTGTGAACCAAAAGGGTATTTCAGCTGTGGCTGCTATTTCTGTATTGGTGTTTATTCAGCTTTAATGGTGGTTCTTTGCTGGGTTTACCTAATTCTCATTACTGCAGTGGTGCTGGAGCGCATTTATTCAAGTCTTGGGCCACTTATTTGAACCGCTCCATTATCCTTACTCCCGAGGTACAGTTTGACTTTGGCATGGGTATTTATGCTGAATGAAGTAGGTAAAAGGAGAGAGAAGTGTAGTTTACGCACAAAACAAGTGCCTAATTTTCCAAAATATTCACCAAAGGTCGAGTAGGTTGTTTTAACTCTTTGGAGAATATGTAACTCATTCTTTTGCAATGGACGAGTCTTAGGCAGTACAGCCCTTGTCCAGTGCTTGCAATTTCTGTTGTCTGTTTCTCAAAGAATAACTTTATGAAATTTTCCAAAACGTTCTTGGTGCCAAAATGGTTTTTAAAGTCCATGTCCATATCTGCTAAGTTTAGTACATGTTTGCTCATTTGAATTGAAGGATTTGTTTGTGTGTCTCTTCTGTTTAGAATGAATGGGTAATTCGGGTTTTTAAGAATGAAGCTTTTGTTGAAGAACGTGATTCATTCATCAATTGACCTGTTATGGTGCTTTAACTGAGATGACAGGGATGAACATTTTTTATATTAGAGCAGTAGCATTTCAGATTGAACTCAAGCTTTTCCACTTACTGATTCCTCAGATTTTTTATTTTTAAGGGGAGTACATGGCTTGAGTTTTACACCACTAAATTACAGGCGAAAACTGCTCATTAATTACTTGTTGGCTTTTTTTAGCCTGTCTTACACGACAAATGGTCTTCAAATGTAATTCAGGGAGACCGGACTGATAAACGAGACACTAGTGCCTTCAATACATGGAAAGATATAATCATTCCTGGAAATGTTGATGATAGGATGACCAAGGGGGATAGGCTGGTTGAGCCTTTGCCTTTAGGAAAGAGGAAATATTTGGCAAACTATCTAGGACGAGCACAGGGAAAAATTGGTCGTCTTCAACTGATAGACCTTGGAAAGCAATTCCCGAATAAGGTACGAGTTTATTCTTTCACCTCTTTCCTCACTGCAGTATATCGGGGTCAGAATAAAGAAAAGCAGATCGCTGTACTTGTAAATAGTATTTGAATGTTATATACATTTTTGGATCTTAAGAATGAGGAAATAAGCATTTAAAAGCTTCTTTCTGCTCTGCCGAAACTTATACATCACTTCATGTTAGATGTTTCCAAAGTCCAAGTGCCACTTCTTTCTGTCCTATAAAGTATTATAGTTCGGTTTACCTGGGTTTTGCATCACTGCCATAGTTTTCAGCTTGTTCATAATAAAGAATGAGAATCTGGTAACTGTGGAACCTTGTATTTATGGTCTATATTGACAACAATAATTCTTAGACGCATTGCTGTTCTCTTTCTGAAGATATAGAAATCACTAACAGCCTTATTTGGTGAATGTTAGTCTCGATACAAATGGCTGAAGACCAACTGAAATGATAATCTCTAACAGTGATGGCCGTAGTTCATAGATTGTACCATTGACAATGTACCCTTTTGCAACCAGGTCAATAGGTTCTTCTCTCTGGTGGCTGCTCGAGCCTGTCTAAAATTCTTTAATATCATAATTATGCTTGCCTTTACTTGCTTTATAGTTGTTTGGTGGTCATTCCTCCAAAAAAAGGTACATGCTCATTTTGTACACAGTTGGAATCTCCAGAATTAAAGTTCAGTGGCTCGGAAAAGCTTGAGAGAGCAGCATATTTTCAACATCTGCGCAATGCCAAATTCTGCTTAGCTCCACGGGGCGAGTCTTCCTGGAGCCTACGCTTTTATGAGTCCTTTTTTGTGGTTAGTCTTTCAACCCTTCCATGTATCTATTAACAGGAGCGCAGTCCGCCTTTTAGTTATGCTTATGATTGTAATTTGCTGAACAGGAGTGTGTACCAGTAATTCTATCAGATCAAGTGGAGTTGCCTTTTCAGAATGTAGTCGACTATTCTCAGATATCAATCAAATGGCCATCTACGCAAATAGGTCCTCAGCTGTTGGAGTACTTGGAATCGATAGGAGGTTAGCCTGCTACTTCTTTTGTTGCAAATCCAAGTTCTCCAAAGCATTTCTAATAGCATTTGATTTGCTTCTCAGATAATGCCATAGAGAAGATGATAGCCCGGGGTAGAAAAATAAGGTGCTTGTGGGTTTATGCTCCTGAATCTGAGTCATGCTCTGCATTTACTGGGATTTTGTGGGAGCTTCAGAAGAAAGTGAGGCAATTCCACCAATCAACTGAAACTTTCTGGTTGCATAATGGAACTATAATCAATAGGAATTTGGTGGAGTTTGGCAAGTGGAAACCACCCCTGCCTCTACCATGAATGTTGTCTGAGGACAATCATTAACGTTCTGCAGCACTCTTTTGACACGCTGTTGTAGATTATTTTGCTGCTTCCAGCATGTTTTCTCTGTTAGCTTAGTCTTTTAGTGAAATTGATTGTTGTATACAGAATCTTTTACAAGGTGAGGTCTTTAAAAGAATTGCTAATTCTGTGCTTTCTGTGCTTGACAAAACAAGCACATACGAGGCTTCAAATTGCGTTCGTAATTTTACAACGAAATCTGAACATGAAAACTTGTTTGGGGCATGAAAACTTGTTTGGGGCCTGCTCGTTTTCGAATGTAAAGGCACCAAAGATTGACAAACCATGTGAATTCTTTGACCTCGTGCCTCAACTGCTTGGATATGCCGAAATCAAGACGTTTTTCAGTTCATCAAGAGGGGAAAAAATAAAGAAAAAGAGTTGATATTTTAAAGCTTAATCTTCCTTGGGTTATCTACATGACCCTGTGACGTGTTTAATTTTATATTTTTGTTTGGATTGGTCATTTTTTCAAAAATAATTTTTTAAAATATAATATTACAGTAATATACAATAACTCAAAAAACATCTCATTCATATAATATATCAAATATTTTAAAAAATTTTTATTGTAAAAATTTTTCATATACATTGTTACAGTAAAATTTTTCAAAAATATCACAAACAACAACTAATCCAAACGGAAGTATCGGAGTATATATAGGCAGGCAAAGATACACAATATGATTGTAGCTAAGGCAAATTAAGTGATAAAAAATTTTTAAAAAAATGATAAAAAAAATAAAGGAGAAGATGCCCTACTTTATAATTATAGAGGAAAAGTTAATCTATGATCCACTTTATAACCATTCTCTATTTTTCGAGTACTCAGTTTTGGATTCTAACTTTAGAATTTGGTATTTATACAAATGTCATCATTGCAATCAAAAAAAAAAAAAAAAGAAACAAAAAGAGTACTCAGCTTTGGATTATACCTTTAGAATCTGGTATTGATATTTCATTTAATATACAGCAATACTGAAATAGGTACATGTTTAAGTCATAACATATAGGAGTAATTGAATCCATGATTCTTAACTAGTATTGTTACGGGACAAAGAAATTATTATATCAGAAACTGTTTTTAGTGAATCCATTGTTCTTAATTGGTATGAATACGTGACAAGGAAATTATACTAGGAGCTGTTTTGATATTATTTGCTGTCAAACAAGACAAGAAATTTTGGGCTCCTTGATATTTAGCAATTGTAACATCCGAGTTACACGTGGTGGATGATACACCAGAATGCAACTACTAGGGGGAAAGAAATCTCAAAAAATACCACAGCCACAGGAAAACTACAAGTAACTACAGCATCTCATCTTCTACAGTTTGCCCCTTGAATAATTTAGAGGTACTAGGAGAATAAGGTCAATCAATCAATCGTCTGAGCTTCATTTCTGGACAGAAGCAACCAAGAAGAGGAGTAACTAGTTTCTTAGTTTCCATTGTTGAACTTTCATTTCTCTTCTTCTTCATTTCCCTCTGCCACCACTCTATTTTTCGGTCGAGTGAAAAATGATTACAATATCATACACTAGTTGTTGTCTTGCTGGGACAAACAATCAACAGATTGTTGCATCTAAACATTTCGTTGCTAATTCTGCATCAGAGAAAGGGGGTTCAATTGTTAAAGCTGGGGCAGGTTCAACAGAAAGGGAAACTGTGAATGAAGAAAGTGAGAGGCTGATACAGGCGGTCAGTAGGAGGTCAGCAATGGCTTCTGCCATGTCTTTAGCTACAACAGCATTTGGATTTCCTGGAGTGGGATTGGCAGTTGTAAAACAAGGTCTTCTGGCAGGAAGGGTGCCTGGCCTTTCAGAACCAAATGAGCAAGGTTAGATTCATCGTTTGTACTGGTAATCCCACTTTCAAGAACATTATTTAGAATAAAGCAAAAGAAGCATGCTGGTTATCGTCCTCAAGATCTTTTTAGACTGAAAAGGAAGCATAATCAATCTTATGAAGCAAAATGCTTAAATTGTTCTAACATGGATTGAAGAAATTGCATTTTCTTTCTGTTGTCCAAAATTGGTAGACAACGTATATACATGCAGTATTCCTTAAAATTGATAACGTGAAAGATTCTTGGGTGCTTCAAATTCTATAGCTTCGTCCAATGTGAATACATACTCCTTCACTATGTAGAACAATTTCTCAGGCAGGTTGGAGAACTTATCGAAGGCCGGATGACAAGTCAGGAGGGCATGGTGTGGGATGGAGTCCTATCATCCCCTATGCCTTTTCTGTGCCTGATGGCTGGGAAGAGGTAAGCATAAACTCTTCAACAGAGGAGCATTCATAAATATCTCTACGTTTTCATCTTTGAACTCCAATTTCTGAAGCCAAAGCATATTTTTTTCATCGTTTGAGCGGCTTTCTGCTATCTTGTATGATTTCCAATACTTCTTTACTCTTTAGAACAGTCTTCTTTTTACCACAGCTTATCTTGTATACAGGTTCCTGTGTCCATTGCAGATCTAGGAGGCACAGAAATTGATTTGAGATTTGCCAACTCCCAAGAAGGACGTCTCTTTGTAATTGTTGCTCCTGTTAGAAGATTTGCGGACAGTGAGTTTCCCTCCCATCCCTGCCCTCCACCTCCTTTCTTCTTTATAATTCTGAAGCTGGTGCAATTTCTTGGATGTTGTTGCAATATAATAAGCTAACAGAAGGGTCATACAAGCAATAGGCAGACAATTGTGAAGATTTCTGAAACAATGGCTCATTCACATGATAAGCTGTTAAATCAGCTTGATTGCTGATGCAAGTGTTGGTTGTTTTTGGGTGTATAGATATCAGTGATGATGCAAAAATTGAAGAAATTGGAGAACCAGATAAAGTGATTGGGGCTTTTGGGCCGGAAGTGATTGGTGAGAACGTCGAAGGGAAGGTGTTGAGCGCTCAAGTAGCAGAACACTCGGGAAGAAAATACTACCAGTTTGAGTTAGAACCACCTCACATTTTTATCACGGCTACTGCAGCAGGAAATCGCCTTTACTTGTTCAATGTCACTGGAAGTGGTATGAAATTAAGTATTGCTATTGGCACTTCATGCCAGATCTTATCACCCACAACCATGGGATATAATGTGTTATTCTCATTCTACAGGACTTCAATGGAAGAGACACTACAAGGATTTGAAAACGATAGCTGAATCTTTTAGAGTCATATGATTGGAAATTATTCTTGTGTAAAGTGGCAGAACTCCAGTATTCTGATGACCAGAAAGAAGAAAGGAAGCGCATCAACTGGATACAGAATGATTTACAAGAATCTAGCTTGTGATATACACAATACGGAGGCATAACCTCTAATTTTGCAGCATTAATATATAAAAGTTAGAAGAGTACAATTTTTAGTGTTTTGCCCCGATTCTCACTGAAGTGCAAGGGAGATAAGGCCATATGTTCAAAAATGGCATGAATGACAATAATTTACGAAATCTACAATTTGTGCTGCTGTTTCACTTGACCGCTCATCTATGTTGCAAGCCCGGATTAATACTAGTTTCCATGACTTGGAAATTACAGCGCTGCAACCTGCCTTAGGAAAACCTTTATTTGATACAGCCACCCTCATACATTCAGCTTTCTCCCATTTAGGTTGAAAAATCATTTAAAAGTTAGACTACACGATATAGAGGCATAGGCAGAACCTCTAATTGCATTAAATTGGTGTTTCAATAATGTATTTCTATATAATGGATTGTATGCAGTTGGTACTCTCAAAGTCATTCTCTGAACTGCTCAAGTCCTCATCATTGATTAAAAAACTAGCAAGGCCAGTATCTACTCTGGTCCACTCGTTTGATTTGGTTAAAGATGTCAACTGGTCTTTAGAGGCGGAATAAAACTACTTTCCGTGCTTTCAAGCATCACGGTGCTACAGCCTGCTGCTTTTTTAGAACCTTTATTAAATAAAGCCACCCTCATTCCTTCAGCTTGCTCCCATTTCTCAGAAGCTGCATAGATACTTGAGAGCAGAACATAGTGAACAGGGTCATCCACGGCAGAGCCACATTTTAATCCGTCTACCTCCTCCAGCATGCGCTCTGCCATATCTGTGTCTCCATGAGTTCGACATGCTCCAAGTAGAGCTCCCAAAATCGTCTCATTTGGTTTTAAGGGCATCTCCTTGATTAGTTTATAGGCCTCTTGTATTCTCCCTGCACGGCCCAAGAGGTCAACTATACACCCATAATGCTTGATGCTCGCTGTCACTCCATATTTCTCCATCTTGGAGAAAATTTCTAAACCTTTTTCAACAAATCCCCCATGCGCACACGCAGATAGAACAGCAAGAAAGGTTATATTGTCAGGCTTCTCACCCCTGCTATCCATTCTGCCAAAAAGCTTAATAGCTTCCTTACATTGTCCGTGGACTGCAAAACCCAAAATCAGAGCATTCCAAGTTGCCGTAGTTTTGCATGGCATCTCCTCAAAGAGCAATCTAGCATTTATTAGATCCCCACATTTTGCATACATGTCAACCAATCCATTAAGAACAAAGTTATTCAATTGGACCACCCCTTTCTGGATCGCCATTTCATGCACTTTCTTGCCAACATCCAAGATACCCAACTGAGCACAAGCTGATAATACACTCACCAAAGTAAACTCATCTGGTTCAAACCCCTCACTTTGCATCCTTGTAAATGCATCCAATGCTTCGTCACACAGTCCATTCTGTGCATATCCAGATATCAATGAATTCCAATTCACTAAATTTCTTAACTGCATCCTATCAAAGATTGCCTTTGCTTCTTCAACCTTGCCCTTCTTAAAATAGCCTGAAATCATCGATGACCAAACATAAAAATTCCTCTTTGGCATCATCTCGAAAATTTCAGTAGCCGCCTCCATCTCTCCACCGCTAGCATACCCATCAACCATTACAGTCCATGTTACCACAGTTCTCAACTCTTCTGGCACCCTATCAAAAAACTGCCTAGCCATCGCCATATTTCCATTTTTCGCTAGCCCATCAATCATTTGATTCCAAGTCACTGAGGTCCTTAATGCCATTTCTTCAAACAAGAATATTCCAGATTTCAAGTCTCCAACTTTCATGTACCCTCCTATCATTGCATTCCAGGTAGTAACATTTCTCTCAGGCATATTATCGAACATTTTACGCGAATAACTTATTTTGCGACATTTGCCATACATATCCACCAAAGAAGTCCCTACCATTACATCACCTTCTACCCCTCCTTTAATAGATTCAGCATGTAAAGCTTGGCCAAGGCTAATCATAGATAATGAAGCACAAGCCTTGAGGGCTAAAGGGATTGCACCCAGGATAATGTTTCCTACTCCACGATTTCGGTTATAGATCAAAAGGGCTTGTTTTGTTTTCCCTTGAAAGATGCAGTGTTTGATCAAAGAAGACCACTTTGACGATGGGTTCTTGGTGATGTTTGGATGGCCAAAACCAGAACTTTGCCTCAAGTATTTAGTTTCCGTCTCAAAGAGGATTTCTTTCTCGTGATTTTGACGTTTGTTTTGGGTTCCAACTTCAGAAAACCTCGTAGTTTCTGATGGATTTTGGAGAAATGTTGCTGTTTTTTGCATATTGCGTACTCATTTGAATTGATAATATGGAATGGAGGGAATTGTAAGCTTTTATAGGCCCTTGAACCAAGAACTTGACCCTTCTGGAGTGTGACAATTTCTGGTTTTGTTTTCGGGTTGTTTTTCTCAATTAATTGGTAAAATTATTTCAAACTTGCTTCAATATTACTCTATTCTAGGTTAGTTGGAAAATGAAATAAAAGGATTAAAAAACATTGGTTATATATGTTAATTTGGGATCTATGTATTGAATATTTACAAGGAAAAATCTTATACTAAATGATAATACGATTTTAAGCAATAGAAATAAATTAAAAGATGATTCACTTTTTTTATTTTTAAAATTTTCATATTTTTGCTTATCGTTTAAAAATATTTCATGATATTTCGTCGTTAGGTGAACTCATTTACAAATAATTTAGCAATACAAAATCATTTAAAAGCACGATTATTTTTATGTAAAAGATAATCAATTCTTCAAGAAATGATTTAAAAAATGTGTTAATCTTTGATAAGTATTCCTAGCAAGTTTTTTTTAAATATAAAAGAATTTCTAGAAAATTGTTTTGGCTTAAAAATATTTTTAAATAAAGTTTAAATGTATAATACATTCTAAGTTTTAACAAATGTTTCCTTACGAGAATGGGAGGAAATGAAGGAAATCACTGAGAACCGGGTCAATATGCGGACTCTATTTGGGTAAAAATATCGAAGGACTGGGCCAAATGTGGATCCTACCGGGTAATAAGAGAAATCGGGTCAAATTAAAAAACGTCTCCCCTTTGCAATCGAACCCTAGCCTCTCTCAAACAATTTTTTCTCCTCTCTAGCCACTAGATTTCCTTCTCCAACGTGGTTTCCGGCAGTCGGCGTTGCCAATTTTAGAGAAAGGACGATAGAAGGCTCAGGGGAAGTGCAAAATAAAAACGAATTGCTCTTTTTTGGCATAGGTTTGCTCCCTTGGAGACTTTCAGTTCCCTACCCCCCTCCCCTCGGGGGTCCTTTTTCTAAATTCTGTTGCTTTTCTTCTGTTTCCATGGGCATAGGAATTGGTTTTTTCCTGTTCATTCAAGAGATTTATACTTATTATTGTTTTGTATTCAGGTAAACTGATTTTTTTTTTTCGCTTTGGTGTTGTGAGTAGACTATGTTAGTACCATTCCAAGCTGTTCAATCTCTCAAACCGTTTGATGGTGATGATTTTCGTGGTTATACCTGTAATGTAGGTTGATATGTATAGTATTCCTGATTCATGGCCTTAGAAATTTGTATATGGGTCTGCATAGATTTTTATGTCTATTAATCATACATGCATTGGTTGTATAAGGAGATGAATTTTGACTTGTTCTGTATCTGCTCAAGCTAACTTAAGTTACCTTCATTAAGCACTAAAGTCACAGCTAATCTTGATCTTACCAACATTTAATTGATATATTCTTTGAATTTTCTGATTTACAACCATGCAAGCAAGTTTAAGATTCTTAATCCTACATGACCATCGGGAGTAAAACGGGGATGATCAGAATCCTTTTAGAATATTATTAAATTAGCAGTTTAGCCTTAGGAAGATATTTGTCATTATGACTAAGATACAGAAAAGAACTTAACTTCATCAGTTTAGTCCAGATATAAGAACCAACCATATGTGATGTGACATCACATTGTGTAATCTACATGGAAAGATATGTGAAATTCTTGAAACTTCTAACTAACTCATGACATCCATAAACTTGAGATGTTTGTGATGTTAAATAACCAAACTGACAATTATTTATCGTTTTTAAGGGTATTGCAGGTTGGATTTCTATAAGTTATCTATGGTTGTATTTTGTCCAGCGGACTCTTGAATTTGCTTTGCCTCAATCTCATTTTATGTAATTTCGACCATGGCAACGGTAAGACGTTTGAGTTTCGACAAAAATTCAGCAATGTTACTGCAAAATGAGATTTCTTTGTTAAAATGTGGTTGTACATGCTATTGTTGATCAGATGCCAATGACAAGTTTCTAGAGCATGTGCAAAAAATTGAATGTGAATGCAGTGTTCCAAGAAGATAGGTATGTGACGGAGTCATATTGAAGGACATGGTTCTCTTCCCTTAGTAGAATCCTCTGTCCTAATGTAATCGAATGCGCTAAGAAGATGTATTACTCGCAGATAGAGCCTCCGAAGTGTAAATGTTGGAGGCATAATTGAGCAGCCAATGTATTGAAAAATTTCTTTTGTGGCCTTGCTGCTGTCGACTAGGATATGGTTATAGCTCTGTAATAGCAAATGATTCAGTAATAAAAAGCATTACTATTATGCATAGAAAGGTTGTACCCTTTATCTATTTTCAACCTTTTAACTATGAAATAGTTCAAATAAACTGCCTTATATGCAGCAGTTGCAACTACAAAGGTTACTTTTCATTCTTTTGTTTCTCCAAAAAGCAAAGAAACCATAACTCAGTTGATATTTTACCATAAATTTATGAGGTAGTGGATTTTGATGTAATTTCAGATTATTAGGCCTTTTTTTGGAATAAAGAGAGCTAAATTTTGGTGAATTTTGCAACTTTTTATTTCTTTTGAATTCTTTGGGTTAACATGTTGGTTATTTTTCAGTTTTATTAATACATTACTTGTTTCAATTTTATGGAGTTTGATGATTCAAGCTTGCTTTTGAACTTAGTTTTGTAACAATGCAATTCTCTTACCAGCTTACTCACTATAGAATTGTTTACATAATCAATTGAATTGTCAATGTTGTCCACCATTTAGAACCTAACCATGGTTGTCCACTATACTTAAAGTAAATTAAAATACAATACAATTGTTAGGCAATTTTAAGAGTGAGAATCATCATTCATCAAAGTTCAGCTTCATCAAAATTGATTATGATTGATTTAAGATGAGTTCTCTTTATCTTTTCATGTTTTCCTATCCCATTTTTTTCACAAAATCCATGATTCAGAAAAAGAATTACTTTCCGTGGAATTCTTTTCCATTTCCCTACTACTTTCCTTTGTTTACCAAACAAGAGAAAGGAGTAGGTTTCTACAAGGAATTCACTTTCCATTTCCTCACTGGTTTCTTGGAACCAAACAGGGCCTTAGTTCTTGGTGGCATTTGGGGAAAAAGTAAGTAGCGTTAGTGCTTGATAATGCATGGTGCAGGATCAAAGTCTTTTATTGTTTGAATGGTGCATACGTGTTGTGGGCTTTTTATTTGGCTACTAGTTTTACTTGGTAGTCATGACCACTTGCTGCAAATTATCCATATATTTGTGCTTCCGAATCTGTAATTCCTCGGGTGGTCGACTGAATGGCGGCATGCAGGACACAGATTCTGTTTCTGTGTTTCATAATAATATTTAAACTGCTTATGTTTGCAGTGAATGTGTTCAATTAATTCATTTATTCTTCACTTTATTATTATATTATTATATTACCTCGCATTGCTCCAATGTTTCCCACCCTAAATCCAGTATGTGCTTGTATCTGGCACTTGCTTATCTTTAGAACTTGACGATGATGATTAGACTTGTGATTTTGGTGGCTACATGTGTTTCTTTATTGATTGAACTAGACAACTACTTCTAGAATGGGTAAGTGAATTGATTAGATATTGGAGTTTTGTTAACTGTAAGTGAGGACACTATGATCCAAGGACTTACAGAATATGAAAAAGCAGTAGTAGTTTTTCACACCCAAGTTTTAATGTGGAAAAATATTGTCTTGTGAACCCATCTTAAGGAAGGTTCTGATTATCCCGTGGAACAATTATGATTAGTTTTTGATACTGGTGGGATTTAACTAATTGCTTTTCAACTATTGATGCAAAGTAAGATGACTAACAAACACACCCTACTTGACATGGCCATCTAATTGATACATGCAAAGAAACTAGTATACAATGAGCTTAACTTTTCCTTAATCTTCTTCTTCTTCCTATTTTTGTTTATTTGCCCTTATGATGTTGTATTGACAATCTTATTATAGATAAACTTTGAGGGCGCATAATTATACTTCCATTGGAGATACTTTAAAATCAGAATGAATAACTTACATCCAGAGATGAAGGTTAAGAGAATAGTTTGGAAAAGCAGCAGCAGGGAAAGATTTGCGAATGAAGTTAATGATGACCATGATAGTTCTTCAAGAACATCTCAGGATGATGCGAAAAAGAGCCACTGTTGTGATCGTTCACCTCTTACTGCAGTCCCTAGCACTCGGGATTCTGATGAACCTGAAAATCATGATGCATCAATGAACTTCCAATATGATCTGCAGAACCAGCTTCTTTGTGATCCTCAGACATCCATGTTACAAACAAACAATTCACTGTATGGACCTTGTATGATGCCCCTTCTTCCCATTCCCAATATGCAAGAACGTAGCTCAGATTTGCGTGTCATCTTGAATGGAGCAGCAAATAGAGGAGGAATTGGGCCACCCGTAGGAGCTGTAGATATTGGTGTTAGCAAGTCAGCATATTACTTTTGTGTCGCCCTACCTGGAGTAAAGAAAGATCCTGGTATAAATAGCTCTGCCTCTTTATTTTCCACATCTTGCTTGTGCCAATGTCCAACTTAGTTACATCCGTCTGCACTAATTGTTGTTATTCAAATACTCCATGCGTTAAAAACTAGGAACACAAATACTTGTCAAATTTGACATTGAGAATGGTTTCACTGCAGGTGAATTTAGCTGTGAGGTCGAACACGATGGAAATGTTCATGTGCGAGGGGTGACAACAACTGGTGCAAGAACTGTTTCGAGGAATTCTCGAGTCTATGGAATGAAGTTTCAGCAACAATGCCCCCCTGGACCCTTTACTCTTTCCTTCAGTCTTCCAGGACCAGTTGATCCGCGACTTTTTTCTCCCAACTTTAGATCTGACGGCATTTTTGAAGGTGTCGTAGTAAAAAGTGAAAGAGACTTTAGTATGAACAAGTAGGAACAATCTTGTCCACCAAGAGAAGTAGAGCAATGGCTTTCGCCCTTTCTTATTTTGTTCTGTTTTTTGTGCTCAAGCACTTTCTGAAGAGCGATCCCACAAAGTTCTTTTGAAAAGAAAACACAACGAACTTGTGCAAAGATTTTAAGCTATTTTCATTTTCTGAATTCTTGTTGACAATCCTGGAAGAATACTTTTTTGAAAATTAAACTAGCTATATGTCGTAATGAAACAAAATTGTTTCATATCATTTAAAATGAACTGAGAACCATCAGTAAAATGCAGATCAGATGATTACTGATAGAATCCAAAATTCAATATACCCTATTTTTGAACTTAAAAAAAAAAAAGCCTAATTGCATACAAAAGTTGAGTTCTTCCATCACTGATTCTTCATAAAAAATACTTTCACTTTCTATCTTCACTCACGTCCAATTGCCAACTTCATCTTACTAGCATATAGAGCTGTTAATCGAACCGGGTAGCTCGCGAGCCGAGCTCGACCCGGCTCGATAAGGGTTCGACTCGACTCGTTTATTGAGAGAAACGAGCCGAGCTCGAGTTCAACTGGATGCTCGTTTAATAGACGAGTCGAGCATAGCTCGACTCGATTAAAGCTCAACAGGCTCGAATAGTAGGGGTATTAGCGTCATTTCATTGTGTATTTGATATTCTAACCTAATTCATTCTCCCGTTTCGAGCTTGATAAGCTCAGCTCGTGGTTTTCGCTCGAGTTTCGAGCTCGATAAGCTCGACTCGATAGAAAACTCGAGTTCGAGCTCGAACTCGAGTTTTCTATCGAGTACACCGAGTCGATCTCGAACAACTTGTGAAGCTCGAATTACTAATCGAGCGAGCTCGAGTTAGCTCGATTAGAGGTTCAAGTCGAGCTCGATTATCATGTGCTCGAGCTCGACTCGGCTCGTTAACAGCTCTAGCATAATCTCGAAAAAAAAAAAAAGAAAGAGATGAAATATGAATTTACCTTTTTTGTGGAGATCGTTTTCTCGGTTTTCAAAGCACAAGCAACATAAAGAACAAGCAAACTAATAACTCATTACTAATCTGGCATAAACTATTTTAGTATTTTTCTGATCCAAAATTTACTAGATCCATTGACATAATCTTACAATTAAAAATGCTAAAGAGGCTAAAAATTTGTATATTGATAAAAAAATCACACACATAAGCAAAAATTAGATTTTTATGCAGCTACATGGGTCTTTATGAGACTCAACTGCGAAGATTTCGTATGATGTTTGCGTTCTCCTTATCTTAAGAATTTTTTCTTCATCTTTCAATGTTTCCACTCTTTCTTCCTTTCTCTGTAATTAATCTTCTCGATAAACTAAGCAAAACTTTAATAATACATCAGATTCGTGTAACTTAACTTGCATAAACTCTCATGAACTTCCTCCCATGAAAGGTTTGATTTTGTAAGAATGAGGAAAATCATAGGTTTTGTTCCTCTAGAATTGAAGGGTTTTCCTTGCCTTTTCTCTTTCGATTTTTTCTTCTTCTTTTCAATTGAAAAATAGTAGTGTAATACAAGAACGGGAACTCTAACTTTGCTTGGGAGGAGCAATGTGGCTTTTTAACAATCACGAGGTCCATAAAATGGGTCTGCATACCGGTTCATCCAAGTTTTTGTTGAGAAATTGTAGTAAATAACAAATCTAAACTAAACAAATGCAGAGACTTTGAGGCGTGAAAGCACTTTAAGGTGTTATTTGCCTCTGTTAGACAAATTACCTCTAGGATACAACAAAGTCTGAAAACTATCAATGAAAGGAAAAAGTGATTTAATTTTGTCAAAATCTTACTATTTAAAAGAATTGAAGCACCTATCCAAGGCACTATCAGAGGATGCAATCTTTATTGAATAGGTGTATAGGTAGTTAACCAATAAATAGATATGTCTACTAAATGTAACCGTCATTAACTACCTCTAACCCCCTATCCTAATCAGAAAGCCCCAAGGTGCCCCAAGTGCCCTTGTCAAGATTTTATATATCTTCCGATTCATATTCAAGTGTATGAGATATAAATTAAAATAACTTTCCTACCTAACTTTCCCTCCAAACTAATATTTTGGAACAAGTTTGTAAAGGAAACAAGACAATGATGCATATATAGACAATGCGCACTCTATCCTCTTTCAATGTGGGACAATGAACTTCAACATTCTCATTACAAACTATTACCAACAGTTTTTGCCATTTACAAACTAGTTTAGGGATACAAAACCATTTGGAAGCACGGCTTTTTTATGTAAAAGATAATCAATTCTTAGAGAAATGATTTTAAAAAAAAATGGTGATCTTTGATAAGCATTCCTAGAAAGTTTTATTTTCTTTTCAACATGAATTTCTAGACAATTGTTTTGGCTCAAAAATACTTTTGAATAAGGCTTAATTTCACAATTATTGTAACTTTTAACAGTATTTTGTAGTATATCATTTTCAAATATGGTTCATGGTTCTGTCAAATAAACCATGGTTCTGTCAAATGGCCAATCAATTCTTATTCAGCCAAGTTAACTTGAGCAACTAAATCCATGTTAAACAGTTTAAACTAGAAGTCTTACTATAGCGTCAAATTTAGTAATACTCAAAATCAATCAACACTCCATTACTTGAGCAATTTACCAGTATAGACTATCAATTATTTTCTTAGGGAGACTTAGGCTATTTTTGGGGGCAATTTGATTTTTCCATAATAATTAACTTAACTACTTGGTAGTGTCCAAAGCACCTTTTTGACACTTAAAAAGAATTTTCCTTGAGGCTTGATCTAGGTCCCCACTTTTTCCTTTTTTTTTTTTTTTCTCTTTTGGAGAAGGCTTAAGCTAGACATAGTAATATAGCACCATGTCTTTGTATTTGTGTATTACGAAAATGCCCCTCTCATGTTGCTTTCTTGAATTGACCGTTATTAACCGTTAAAGGGGAGCTCTGTTTGAATGGTAATACTACAAAGCAATGGAGCATTCTATGCTCCAATTGTTGCAGAAATGCAAAACGATCAAACAATTGAAACAAACCCATCTTCAGATTATCGTCAATGGCCTCAAAGATGACAACTTTATTGTACCCAAACTCATAAGTCGATCCTCAGACCTTTCACTTGACTATGCTGTTGCAACTTTTGAAAGTATGAATAATCCCAGTGTTATATCTTATAATACTTTGATTCAATGCTTCATTGGTAAGACTAGTAATGATGCATTATTGACTTATAAAAAGATGAGGGCCTCAATGATTTCGCCTAACAGTTTCACATTCACTTTTCTTTTGAGATGTTTTGAGTCTTTTGAGGCGTTGGGAGATGGTGAAATGGTGCATAATCAGATTGTGAAGTTGGGATTTGAGTCAAGTGTTTTTGTTATGAATACGCTTATGGATTTTTATGGAAACTGTTGTGGGGATTTGGGTGTGGCTCGAAAGGTGTTTGACTATATGCCTAAAAGAGATGTTGTCTCGTGGAATACGTTGATTGGACGGTGTATGAGCCGTGGAGAGATAGAATCTGCAATTGGGCTGTTTGAGTCCATGCCGGAAAGGAGTATTGTGACATGGAATTCGGTTATCAGTGGGCTTTTGAGAGCTCGAAAATTGAAGTTAGCTCAGTCTGTATTTCAACGTATGCCAGAAAGAAATGATGTTTCTTGGAATACAATGTTGTCTGGTTATGTAAAGGTTGGTGATATGGAAACTGCACAGGCGATCTTTAATAAGATGCCGGAAAGAAGTGTAGTCTCTTGGACAGCAATGGTTTCAGGGTATGCAACGGTTGGTGACCTTCCATCAGCAAGGAAGATTTTTGGTGAGATGCCAGCAAAAAATGTGGTTTCTTGGAATGCAATGATTGCAGGTTATGTTAACGGTCACTTGTTTGATCAAGCACTTTCTGTGTTTCATCATATGTTAATTGATGGCAGATGCAAGCCTGATCAAACTACTTTAGTTAGTGTCCTGTCGGCTTGTGCTCACTTGGGATCTCATGACCATGGAAAATGGGTTGACTCCTATGCTAGGAAAAATAAATTTGAACTGTCACTTCCACTGGGTAATGCTTTGATAGACATGTATGCGAAATGTGGGGATGTAGAAAATGGAAGAGCAGTTTTTCAAAAGATGAAAAAGAGATGTATTATTACTTGGACTTCAATAATATCAGGATTGGCAGTCAATGGATATTGTACTGAAGCCTTGGACCTATACGATGAAATGTGCTCAGAAGGACTAAAACCAGATGATGTGATTTTTATTGCAGTTCTTTCAGCTTGTACACATGGAGGACTGGTGAAAGAAGGTAAAAGGGTTTATGATCAGATGGTGCACGACTTTGATATTACACCACGAATTGAGCATTATGGCTGCATGGTTGATCTCCTTGGTCGAGCAGGAAAGTTGGAAGAGGCATTAAGGATCATAGAGAGCATGCATTTACAACCTAATGCTGTCATTTGGGCTACTTTACTTTCTGCTTTTAAGATCCATGGTAATGGAAAGTTGTTGGAGTCACTGACAAGAAAGATCTTCGAGCAAGAGCCAATGAATCCTGGTTACTTAACATTGATTACAAATTTAAGCTTGCATGTTGGAAGATGGCAAGATGCATTGGACGTCCATGTAGCAAGTAGGCAACAGGGAACAGAAAAGGTACCTGGTTGTAGCTCAATCCAAATAGGAAACAGTGTGCATGAATTTTTAGCTAAGGATACAAGGCATACACAAAGGAAAGAGGTCTATAGGTCTTTAGCTAGCCTGAATGGACACTTAAAGTCAGTTTATGACATGCAGGGACTCCTGGCCCTTGCATTGACTACCAATGCTTCTTCTCAGAGTCAGACGTGCAAGAACTCTGGTTAATGCATAGTTATGTATAAGCTTCGACTTTTTCTAGATCTGATATCCGAGAGGAAAGCTATGCTGTCACAGATGGACAACATACTTGTATGGGTAATATGTGAACTGTATTTAGATTTTGTAGATAAAAAGCATTTGTGCTTTATGAAACTTAAGTGAAGCACATCTAACTTGTACATTTATTTTTGAAGATACTGCTCTGGCTCTCAGCTATCACGGATAGAATGAGGAGTTCATCCTTTGGCTTTTCAACAGTAATGCTGATTCTGCAACTTCTTCCATTATCGCTGCTCAACTCATTGCCGGCTCTGGAATTCGAAAAAAAAAAGAGGTAGGACCACTCTTTTTTGCTGTAACTAAATGGGCTTCCATCATAAAGTGTTTCTTGATCACTAATGCTCTTTCAATGCGTGATGCTCATCAATGGAAGTCATCTAAAAGTATTTTTCATGGCAAAAAATTAGTGACAGCAGATACTTTTATTCTTTTTAAAAAACAGCTACTGGTTTCATGTAACAACGAATAGCAATATGTGACATGATTAAACTAACTAAACTCTTTAGTAGTTACCACGCATATATATGTTGATTGCTCACTATGAATTTTCATATTCTGATGAAGTTTCAGAGCCCTTTCTACTTAATTGCTTGAGTGAACCAAACAATTATTTATACAAGTCTTCTAAAGTGACAGTTTTATTTTCGCTTGTTGGAAAATTTGAAATGAAGCGAATACAAATTAAAGAAGCTGCTTGTACTTGTTTTGAAACTAATTAAGATAGAAAAGTACTTTTTTTTTTTGGGATACAAACACCTAGTTGTGGCCAAATGAAAGTTAGTTTGCTGTGTCACTAAAAGTTGCATTGAATGCCAAGTTTCAGAACAGCATGCTGCACGAGTTATTTCACAAAAAAGAGCTGTAAAAACCATAACTTTTATGAAATTTCAAGACCATGATAGGCATTTTTCTTTGGCATACATCATCCGCACATGAATGTAAATAATCTTTACGCATCCATAGCATAGAATAGTTCAGCATAAACATTATTGAGATACATGGGATTCCTTGGATTCACTGTTCTTGCGACTGGTTCTTGCTGCATAAACTCTTGAGCTTCTCTACTGCTTCATGCAACTGCCCTTCACCTTCTTCCCTCAACTTGTGACCCAATTCCTTAGCCTTTTGTTTCACTGATTCTCCCAGCTCTATTTTCTCTACGACCACCTCTTTTATGACTTTAGCAACATTTTCCCTCTTGATCCGCCCATCTTCATCCCTCAAAATCTCAATGCCAACACCAATCTCCACCGCAAGTCTAGCTTGGAGAGGCTGATCATAAAGCATGGGCAAGGCTAACAATGGAACCCCATAATATAAGCTTTCCATAAAAGAACTCCATCCGCAATGGCTCACAAAACCACCAGTGCTTGGATGCTCGAGAATTTTAGCCTGCGGTGCCCATCCATCCACCACCACACCTCTGTCTTTCACCCTCTCCAGAAACCCTTCTGGTAGAGCTTCTTCAAGGGCAATGGCATGTCCCACGGGGAATCTGACTACCCATATGAAGTTAGCATTACTCAGCTCCAGCCCGTATGCCATCTCTTCCCTTTCTTCCTCGGACAAAAAGTATTCGCTCCCAAAAGAAACATAAACCACTGATGATTCCTCTCTACCATTCAGAAATTCAATGATATGGGAACTGCTTTCCGTCTCCTCCTCCATCTTGGTATCATCATGTTTTAGTTCAATAAGAGGACCTACAGCTAAAATCTTCTTCCCACGAGAGGAAGAAAAGTGATCAATGTATTTCCCGTCAATCTCTCTGCAGGTTTTCAGCAAAACAATGTCAGAAGATACTTCAAAGCTCTTAGTCATAGACAGCACAACTTCTTCGGGAACGTTTTTCTTGAATTCTAAGAACCATGCTGCCGAATTCTTTATTTCATAATCCCGGAGAAAAATTGCAGGAAAAGGGTAAGTCCCATCGATACCGGAGTTTCCTTCATTCATGACATGGTAAAAGTACGACCAAGACCAGAAAACTGCTCCACCGCATAAGAAAAGAACAGATGGGATATGAATAAGTGAAGCCAGCTCCGAGGCCCATGCTTGGAACATGTCGTATATTAGCAAATCTGGCTGCAAAATGTTTAGGATGTTTTGGAAGTTGGTCTTTCCCATGTAAAACGCAACATGGAGGGTTAGATGCAGGTGGGGTGGGAGGTTTTTGGTTGTGTGATAGTGTGGAGGGAGTTCAGGGAAGTGTGGCAAATCAAGTTGCACTAATTCTATTGAATGATCGGAAAAGTACTCGTCCAAGTTTCTATCTTTCTTGATGAAACTCAGATTTACCTCAGTGGAACAAAAGTAGATCTGGAAGTTGTTTTGGGCAAGTCTCTTGGATAGTTCTAAGAAGGGAGATATGTGGCCATGAGCTAGCCATGGGAACATCAAAACTCTGAATCTACGAGTATTAGATTCGTTTGATGTCTTCTCCATTGGCGATTTGATTGAATCTCTGGAATCCTATGGGTTTCTTTGTCAGGAGAATGGTAGCATTCCTTATATAATAATAAAAAATCTCAATTTTGGATTCGTTGGACGGATAATGAAGTGGTTGAGCAGCGACTTCAGGACAAAAAGACTAATTATGGTTGAGCAATAAGCTAAAATTATTTAATTCCAACTAATCACAACCCAAAAGAAAAGTTGATGCCAAGTGCTATTTTTTTTTCAAATGCTAACGAATTTGCTGCTTGGTAGATGCCAATTACTTGGCTTAAATTCAATAATTGGAAAGTTGATCGTGTGAAATCGTCACCATTCAATAATTTAAAGAGTAGTTTCTTTTATTTTTTTGAATCGATCAGTAACATAATGTTGTCCCTTAAAAAATTAGCATGATAGACCTTAGAAGAAACAATAATAGCTTAAAAGGAACCTAATCCGAACAATCACGTCGAATTGGGTCCTAAGTACCGACAAATTAAGAGTTGGTGACCCGTTTGCTGTCATCAGACTTTTGTACAAAAATAATTATATTCCCTCCGTCCCACTTTGATAGTCATGTTTTCCTTTTTTGTCTGTCCCAAATTATAGTTCACTTTCCAATCGAAGAATGTAGTTGTATTTTAATTTTCCTAAAATATCCTTATTCAATGTAAGTTGTTGTTACTATAAACCTACCCTATTTAATGAGAGTTGATTCTTTTTTTACTATCAATTCAAGTTCCCATAAAGTTATACTCTAATTAATGTGAGGGTATTTTAGGAAAATAACTACCTAAATTGATTGTTCTAACAAAGTTAACTATTTTTTCTTAAACTGTGTGAAAAAAAGAACAGGACTATCAAAGTTGGACGGAGGGAGTATGACACATTTGTTGGCGCGAAAAATAACGCCAAAGCAATGTTAACACATGTAAAATACTGGCCCACTGGCGGGTCCATGAATAAATGAAATGTACGAGGTATCTGGTAAGACGGACGCTTTCACCTACCACAGTGCACGCCTCCACCCCACCATAATTACCCAGTCCCAAGAAACATGAACAATAAATTAATAATAATATTTGTTTGTCAATGTAAAATCTTTCATCTGATAAATATTTTCATGCAATGATTTCCCCTAAATTAATTGGGTATTTTCAGAAAATTTTCTTGTGTTTGTTAAAATTCTTTTAGAATATATCCTCTTAAATAGTCTGTGTAATCAATCCACTACCCAAAAAGAAAAAAAAAAGTCTGTCCAATCTAGTAGTTGGCTCCCATCGTACTCCCTTGTCATTTCTCTCTTCTTCCAACACCGCACGTACTAAAAGCATACCCCCTTTTCTTTTCTTATGAATTTGTCTCTGCCCAATGCTGCTGGAGTAGTCCACGTCTTCATTTTCCCATGCCTCAAAGGACGCCACGCATTCAACCACCAGCTCTTGGGCTTGTGGCCACCACCAAGCCCTTTAAGGCTTTGATGGGTTAGAGGCAAGGTTTCACCAAAAAAAAATGTCACTCTTGTGGCTCTGCTTTAAATTCAGACGGGTGCGTAGTGCACCCGTTTGATCCGGTGGTGATTCTGTCCCCATCGGTCCCCATAGGCTCAGTTGAGCCTCCTCGTAGATAGAATAGGAGTAGGAGTAGGAGTAGAGATAGAGATGACAATCGAAAAAAAAAAAAAAAAAAAAGGACGCCTCGCATTCTGCTTATCATTTCTTGAAGAATTCAATAGATGCATGTGTTCTTACTTTTCTTTGTTTGTTGGTGCTGGTAATGATGATGCGGTCCTTACTAAAATTGATAAACCTTTTAAAGAAAATCACCTAAAATACATTATTGGCTTAGAATTCCAGTTAAGGGCAAAAAAAAAAAAGAAGGTAATTTAGCCTTATTTGGATTGAAAGCTTAATAAATGTGTATTCATTAAAAGTTGTGTTAGCTAATCAATTCCACAAATTTACCTAATCTAAAACACTAATTGCATGGTGTGCAACATACTTACCCGAATAATTTTTTTTTTTTAATTTTATCAACTATCAATTTGTCTCACGTACGTTATATCAAGTCACAAAAAATGTTATGAGATTAATCTAATTTTTTTGCTTAACTAAACCTCTATCCAATCACACTTTTATTTAAAGTCAAATGACATCTTTCCCCCTTACGGATCATTCATATTTTTTTTCCTTGGTTTACAATTAGACTGCACCAAAATAATAAATATTTCTTATTTTAACTAATGTGTCACAGCTTTTATGATTGTATTGCAACTGATATAATTTTTTCCTCAACCTCATTTGTTTACGCTCAATTGGTTTACAAATCTCCCGCTTTAATGTGAATCTTGTCCTACTACTTTAGATGTCCCCTTCCATTTGCTAGGGCACCAAACCGTTATGTGGCTCCCATACATGTACAACATTAAGTTGAACTAGCATTTTGCCTGTTCCTTAGCAAAGTTTTTTTTTAAAAAAATTTATTACGAATTTGTGCGAGCATGAACAATTTAGATAAAAAATTAACGATGATCTTACAAGTTCATTCATATTAATTTTACAAAATTGATGTAATAAAAATACTTAACTATCATAGTAACTTTTAAAAACTTCTTCACAACTTCTTTAACTATCATACTAATTTTTAAAAATTTCTTTACATACTTTTACTATAATATAAAAACATTCATCAAATATTATAACGCATATCAAAAAATCAATAGATATTCTACTTTTTTATGTGGATATTTTTTATATAATTAAAAATTTTATAATAACCATAGATCTAGCTACATATTCCTACTTAATTAAGTACAAAAGATTTAGCAATTTATTTTCTACATCAACAAATATTAAATTCCAGCAATATTGATAAATCTATGAGTTACCAGTTAAAGTTTTTTTTAACACTAATTTAATCCCTATGGATAAAAAAATTATATGAATTTATCATATTGTTAGAAGAGAGAGAAACCATAAGAACAAATAACTCAAACTTATGTAAAAAGATAAAGTTGTTAGAAGAGAGAAAAACTATAAAGAAAACTAATTATAAAAGAATTAGATACAAATATAGTTGAAACTCAAGTATCCAAATAACCGGTTAATTTTCCATTAATTCTTTTCAATTAGGTAAACCACCTAAGAGAGAGAATATGGGTAATTGAAATTACAACTTTCATTATATATATATATATATATATATATATACATATATATTATGTATTGATTAGATGCGATCAAATGCACACTCATTCGCAATTTCCACCATTTGAAGTCTTCTTTCGAGTTTAGACAATCTTCTGTTATCACAACCCCGTTGAAGTTAAACTTGTGATCATATCATAGGCAAATAATTCAATAGTAAAAATGAAACCACAGGAACATGCTCATTTCCCCTTTCCCAAAACATCCAAATTCGGTCAAAGTTTATGATTATAGTGTGAGCTAAAGGTCTATTTCACTTCTAACTCTAGTTGATTGTATATTGTCTTCCAACCAAAAAAAGAATAATAATAAAGAAACTTCTCAAACTTTCACCACTTATTTTGTATATTGTATGGACATTTTGACACAAAATGTCTAAAGTGCTAGAAAACTTGTGGTACTACAAGTGACTATTTTGGTAATTTCACAAGCGTAAAAGCTAAGAATGCGCCCAATCACTAGCCAATTACGTCGCCAGATTACTAACTTCATGTCACGCCCCAAATCCGGGTCCCTGGACTGGATTTGCAACGTGGCATGTCGTATCTATGAGACCTTACTCCCATAAATACAAGGCATCATAGTCATAACTTACAAAAATTCACTAAAATTTAAATCTTACATATACCAATGAGACACGTACACTTCAATAAATTATATCTACAAAATGCTTTATTCTAACTCCTCAGAATTTAAACATCTATCTATATACCTTTCTCACTTATCTTCTAAACGTACACGAATTGACTTCCTTGATCTACAAGAAAGATAAATGGACGTGGGTTGAGCGACGTATGCCCAGTAGGTAGTACTTACTCCCCTGTTGGATCATGTAGCTATATACATATTATATACATTTACAAATTTGGTCACACCATACCACATGCATACAGCAATTACAAACATTTATCATCTCATTTCATATATTACATAAACATATCTCATTGAAAGTGAGTGGCTTAAACATAAGTGGCCTCTGTCCGACGTGACACTTAGTCCCGTAGGTTCTAGAGGTGGCCCCCGCCGAACATAGTTTAGAAATACACATAATATGACATGATTGTATTCATTGAACATACTTGCAAATCATAAATTATATCAATCATGTCATTTCATTTCATAACATAGCTCATAAACCAGCACATGCAATATCTGGCTTCTGAGTACCCAGTCTAGAGATTAAACCCTTCTAGGTGGGTGACCAATAGGTTTCATGACTACCGATTGGTCTCATTACATACATAGGTCAATCGGTCGGACTCTATACCGAACTATCATGACCTTGTCAATCGGCCGAACTCTATACCAGACTACCATGACCATTAGGCAGGACTACAGCCCCTACCGTTTATTCCATGACCGTTTAGAGCTTTTCGTAATATAAAATCATTTCACACATCACATGCACCTTTCTTTCATTTTATGAAAATATGCCACTCATTCCATAAAATATTGCATAGCAAAATATTTCAAGTATTCGTAATTGCATGCTTGCAAAACATTTGAAATAGGCATACGTGATCCATTTATTCATATGCCAAAATAATGCTCTTACTCGAAAAAAATATTCATATTTAACATTTCAAAAATACAGAGAGGTAAGCACCATCTACCATGATCCATTTAAACTTGCTTCAAGCCTATAACCAATAACATATATACCTTAATTAATTTAATTATCTTATTCTTAAAGTGCCTAACCCTACCTTAAATAACCAAGAAAACGTGTCTGGACATTCTCTAAAATATACTTATATAGTTTCTTGAAATAAAAGATTTTTCGTTTTAAAAAAATTTGTTAATTGAGACGATTTTTTTTTAGAGGGTGTCCTAATTTTAGGAAGTCTCTTAACTCGATTATATAGAATTCATTTATTATCAATTTATCCATTCATTCGTTTGTTTGTTTGTTTATTTGTTTACTTATGTAGAAAATGGCCCACATTAACTTGGGTCAGGTCCTGGGTACGGCCGGCCTAGGATTTAAGCCCGTTTATTAATTAAACTTCTTCTATTTTATTTTTAATCAACTGAGATTTAGAAGATAATTTGGTTTTCTAGAGTTGGTTTGCGGATTTATTAGATACTATTTAGTAATGAAATTGAATTTAATAAAAGATATCTTGAGTTTGACCAATTAAAATATAAGCCTTGGAAGTAAAGTTTGAATTTCTCTTTTTTTTTTTAATGATTTAATAACTTATAGCGAGTCCATATTAGGATATTTAAAATGCAGCTATTAGGCTTGGTAAAATATGTTCATTCATTTATTAGAAAACCTAATAGGCCCAAAATTTTTCTTTTAACCCAAGCTATCATTATTTTTTCTTTATGTCTAGCTCCAAGAATGATGATAGTTGGTCCTAGTAAATTGGCCTAAATGACCTCCGTTACTTGATTCCAGCCTTGATTATCATATAAGAGAGCACTAGTTCACATGCATTCGGCCTGAGACATTAGTTAGACAATTAAAAATACTAGTTTCTGAGCCTTAGCTGAATTATCTTGAAATCAAGGGCCAATACTAAATTTTGAAGAAAGATAAAAATAAGAAGAACAAATCTTCAAACCCATCATCTCAACCTATGATTTTCCTCTCCTAATATCATCAACAAGTGTTCTTCATTTATTTTGTTGAATTGACTTCTCTTACAAACTCAATCTTATGAAATCAAAAGCCATGGCCCTTTTTGTATTTGTAATCAATGCTTTTGTAATTACGCAAATCCCACCAATTTGATCAATCTTTGACTCTTTTCATCCTTTTGATTCTAACCAAAAAACCACAACAAACCATCACTACTTTGCCTTCAAAATTTGTACCAAATGTCAGACTGAAGATTCTGATTCTCTAGTTATTTATCTTTGTTGGGTACAATTTCTATATTTCCTTCAACACTAAACAATCCAAAGCGATATAATATGTGCCAAAGACATTGATCAGGACTATAACAATACCCATTTGATTTTAGAGTTCTGAACATATAAAACCTATTAATAAAACATTGATAATTACATTTAAGCTTGTCAATAGCCTAGGTCCCTAGTAATATGCCTAGGGGTTTTTCTTAGTGAAAATTCAAACAAATAAGTAAACGAAGCAACATGATTGAAATCTTACTCAATCCAATGGAGATGTCGAGGGTGTTGATTTCTCCATATTGAATTAATCCCTCTCTACCCCTTCACTAGTCCTTCAACACTTGACGTTCTTCCTTGCGTTCTTTTTTTTTTTTTCCCACTCTGTCGTATATTGGGTGTTTACCAAATGAATCAAGTGACAGGCAAACAAGTTAGTTATTTAGGCCAAGGAAGAGAACGTGGTTTACTCCAAACTCTCCAATAGGGTGTTAATTGTTAGTAATTTTATTGTTAATTTTTCTTTTTATCCTTGCCAAATATTGCTTTAATTTGCTTTAATTGTCAATATATATTTATATTTGATATTTGGATATAATTTCAGAAATTGGAGCAGAAACCTCTTGAGAAGATTATTGTGAAGCTTTACACAATTCCGGTGCAAACCAACGAAGAAAGAATGGAATTGCATTTGGGAATTCAATTTGGCTAGACAGCGTATCAAAGTTGGTGGGGACCGCAAATAAGTATTGTCTGAAGTTTGCTTTCTTTGCACATTTGTGGTTTTGCTTTCTTGTTGGTGAACGTGTGCACTTGGTCAAAAAGAAAACCGACAATTGCTTTTGTTTTGAGTGGAGTGGAATTGATTGTGTAGAGAAATGATGACCTCTTTGGTGGATGGCTGGTTTTTATGTATGAAGACATTAGACGTGAAAGGGAGCTATCAGACTAGTTTTGAGTTCTCTCCAAATAAGCTCCGTAGGAGGATAGAGGTAGTTTTTGGTTTTCAGAGGAGGAGTTCTTCCTTCTCTTGTTGTGTGGTGTGCAACTTTTCTTCAAAGAGTCTACGGAGACTGAAGTTTCTTTCTAAATTCTTAGTTAGTTATTTATGTATTTGATTCCAATTAAATTGCGTGGGAATTTTCTTATGAGGAGTGACTAATTTTCTCATCTAGTCAAGGATCAACGCGAAGATGCAGTCCTAAATATCTGTGAGATCTAATTAATTTTACGTGTTCCTTAATTTGTTAATATTTGTATGTTTCTATTTGAATTTCCATGGGATTATTTTGTTAATTGGATATCAAGGGCCCAATGTGCAATTTGACTTATTAATCTCTTGTCAAATTAATCAATTAAATCCGTAATTGTTTAGTTGGTTAATATTAGTGACAACTAGTATTTTTACATACTAGGGGAACATGCAATCTGATTTAAATAACCCTCGTAGCGTGTTATTAATTTGGGTTAGGCTTTTCTAGTTTTTAAGGCAATTAGGAAATTAATTCCTACGGTCGTACCTATGAGTATTTCCTGATTAGGGGTAATCAACGGTCGTACCTTGGTTATCAATAAATTAAGGAAAAACTGATCGTTAGAGTTTATTGGCGACTATAACTAACCTGTTAATAAAATTAAGTGAACCTTCTTTGCATCAATGATCGAATGAATGGACTGTGTCTGGGTAGTTGTATCATTGGCTAGAATTTATTTATTATTTATTAGATTGCTATTTACATTTGTATTAATTAATTAATTAATTATTTTTGGTTAAATTGTTTAATTATTTTTAGTTAAATTGTTTAATTATTTATTTTTAGTTTTATCTGATAAAAAATCCCCCGTGTCTCGAATTTAAAAAGAATCGAATTTTTTCCAGTCCCTGTGGATTCGACCTTACTCACTACTATACACAGAAAATTTATTTTTCTCAAGCAGATATTTATTATTGCACAGGCTTGACACCTGTCA
Organism: Coffea eugenioides; assembly: GCF_003713205.1. Classification (NCBI taxonomy): domain Eukaryota; kingdom Viridiplantae; phylum Streptophyta; class Magnoliopsida; order Gentianales; family Rubiaceae; genus Coffea; species Coffea eugenioides. Next base: position 36,916,865 of record NC_040044.1, read on the forward strand.
ATTTTTGGCGCCATTGCCGGGGACTGGCGTTAATTATTTGTTTCTTTTTAAATTCATTTTTGTTTTAATTTTCTGATATTTTTCTAGTTTATGACTCGCTTTTCTCATACAGGCGAATTAATTTTCGACCCTGAAGTAGAGAAGATCGCGCGTAGAACGAGGAAAGAAACCAGACAGCTTAGGGAGGAGAAATACGGTATTGCACCTCAGGGACTTGATCCAGAGGTTGAGCCGACAAATTTTTCTGGTGACAATTCGAGTGGTTCAGACCAAGAGGAAGTCATCATGGCAAATGCACGAACACTAAGGGAGTTGGCTGCTCCTGATTTAAATCAGCAGCCCTTGTGCATTACTTTTCCGCATTTAAATGATGACACTTCATTTGAACTAAAATCTGGTCTAATTCATCTCTTAAATGATGACACTTCATTTGAACTAAAATCTGGTCTAATTCATCTCTTACCATCTTTCCATAGTCTACCAGGTGAGGAGCCCTACAAGCACTTGCAAGAGTTCGACGTCGTTTGCAACAGTATGAAGCCTCCGGGAATTACAGAAGAGCAAATAAAGATGAGGGCCTTCCCCTTCTCTTTGAAGGACTCCGCAAAAGACTGGTTCTACTACCTACCGCCTGGTAGTATCACCACGTGGGACCAACTGAAGAAAAAATTCTTAGACAAATACTTTCCGGCGTCTCGAGCTACGAGCCTAAGGAAGGAGATATGTGGCATCAAACAACACCCAGGCGAGTCACTCTATGAGTACTGGAGAGGTTTAAGAAACTGTGCACCAAATGCCCTCAGCATCAGATAAGTGAGCAACTGCCCATTCAATATTTCTATGAAGGGTTGCTTTTCAGGGACAGAAGCATAATCGATGCTGCAAGTGGAGGGGCATTGGTGAACAAGACTCCTCGAGGAGCATGGGAGTTGATTGAAGGGATGGCTGAGAACTCACAGCAGTTTGGTTCAAGAGAGGACATCCCTACGCGTAGGGTGAATGAGGTAGAAACATCCTCTATTCAACAGCAACTCTCCGAATTGACATCTTTTGTGCGACAACTAGCTGTGGAGAATGCATCGCAAGCCAAAGTGTGTGGGGTATGCACTGCCGTGGGTCATCCTACGGAAATGTGTCCATTGGTTCAAGAAGAAACTGCAGAACAGGTGAACATGGCTGGCCACGCGCCCGCGCCAAGAAAGCAATACGACCCATATTCAAGTACCTACAATCCTGGTTGGAGAGATCACCCAAATCTTAGCTATGGAGGGAATAGACAGTCTAACTTTGTGCCAAATAGATCACAAGGGCACCAACAGTAGTATCATCCTCGCCCACCACCACTACCACCCCCTTCAAATTCAAGTCCGTCCATGGAAGAGATGATGAAGCAATTACTTGCTAATCAACAAAAGACGGATTCAGACTTGTAAAGCATGAGGAATCAACTGGAACAGGTGCAATTATTGCAAAATCAAATGAATCAAATGGCCATAACAATCAACCGTTTGGAGTCCCAAGTTCAAGGGAAGTTGTCATCTCAACCTGAGGTGAATCCAAAGAATGTAAGTGCAATGACCTTGAGGAGTGGCAAGGAAGTTCAAGGACCCGAACCCGTGATTCCTAAAGACAATGACGAGGAACGGATCGAGAAAGAATTAGAAGAGGAGGGCAGAGACAACAAAAATGTAAAGGTACCCTCGAACCCAATTCCTACAGTTAAAACTAATCCACCTCCCTTTCCTAGAAGGTTAGAGAAATCAAAGAAGCAAGACAAGGAAAAAGAGGTCCTGGAGATCTTTCGCAAGGTAGAGATCAACATACCCCTACTGGATGCGATTAAACAAGTACCCAGGTACGCAAAATTTTTGAGGGACCTGTGTGCCAACCGCAAGCGATTGAAGGGAGATGAACGAGTTATAGTTGGGGAGAATGTTTCAGCAATTCTACAAAGGAAGCTTCCACCGAAATGCGGAGACCCAGGTATGTTTACTATTCCCTGTAGGATAGGTAATATTTGATTGGAAAGGCCATGTTAGACCTAGGAGCCTCGATTAATGTCATGCCAAAGTCTATTTATGCTTCCTTGAACTTAGACCCTTTGAAAGAAATTGAAATAATAATCCAACTAGCTGACAGGACCAACGCATACCCTGACGGGTTGATTGAAGATGTTTTGGTAAAAATTAATGAATTGGTTTTTTCAGCTGATTTTTATGTGCTCGACATGGAGGATGAACACTCCCGTGATCCGTCACCTTTATTGTTAGGTAGATCCTTTTTGAGCATAGCCCGAACCAAAATTGATGTTAATAAGGGTACTTTATCTATGGAATTTGATGGTGAGATTGTTCACTTTAACATCTTTGAGACCATGAAATATCCATCCGATTCAAATGTTAGCTCTGTTTTCTCCATAAATGTTATTGACCCTGCTATACAGGAGGTTTTTGAAATTGAAGGCAAGGATGAGCTAGAGGTCGCCTTAACTAGGCACTTCGAGTCCGAAACGACCTCTGGGGTAGAGTTGAGTGAAGAGCTCAAATGTGTGATTGGATCGTTGCGAACGTTACCAACCATGGAGACAAGGTATGACCTCGCACCCATTTTTATACCTGAACCTCACAAAAGGTTACTTCCATCTGTGGTGCAGGCACCTATCTTGGAACTGAAACCGCTGCCGAAACACCTGAAGTATGCATACTTGGGTGAAGGGGAGACACTTCCAGTGATCATCTCCGCGGGTTTGTCAAAGATTCAAGAAGATAAACTACTTCGAGTTCTCAGGGAACATAAGCAGGCGATAGGATGGACCATCGCCGATATCAAGGGAATTAGCCCCGCGGTGTGTATGCACCGAATTCGACTCGAGAAGAATGCTAAACCCGTACGGCAAGCTCAACGGAGATTAAATCCTCTCATGATGGAGGTAGTGAAGAAAGAGATCCTGAAATTACTAGACGTTTGAATTATATTTGCAATATCAGATAGCCCGTGGATAAGTCCAGTATAGGTGGTCCCGAAAAAGACAGGGGTGACGGTAGAACCAAACCAAGAGGGAGAGCTCGTACCAGTTCGAAAGCCCACCGGATGGTGACAGTGTATCGATTACCGGAAGCTAAACGCCGTCACGAAAAAGGATCATTTCCCCCTCCCTTTCATTGATCAGATGGTAGAGCGATTAGCATGTCGAGCTTACTATTGTTTCTTGGATGGATTTTCAGGTTATTTCCAAATTGCCATCGCACCCGAGGACCAAGAGAAAACTACTTTCACGTGCCCATTTGGAACATTTGCATACCGAAGGATGCCATTTGGATTGTATAATGCACCTGCTACCTTCCAAAGATGCATGGTAAGTATCTTTTCAGAGTATGTTGAGAAGATTATTGAGGTTTTCATGGACGATTTTAGTGTGTATGGTGAAAGCTTTGAAAACTGTCTAGATAACCTGAAATTGATCTTAGTAAGGTGTATAGAAGCTAATCTCGTGCTTAATTGAGAAAAATGTCACTTTATGGTCGAATACGGGATAGTTTTGGGTCATGTAGTATCATCTACAGGTATCGGGGTTGATAAGGCAAAAATAGATGTTATATCTACTTTACCTTACCCCGCGAGTGTGCGGGAAGTTCGTTCTTTCTTGGGTCACACAGGTTTCTATAGAAGGTTCATCAAGGATTTCTCGAAGATTGGAGTACCATTGTTCCAACTTTTACAAAAAGATATATCATTCGAGTTCGATGAAACATGTAAGGGGGCATTCGATAAGTTAAAGGAGCTCTTGACCTCCTCACCTATTATCCAACCCCCTGACTGGAACCTCCCATTCGAGATCATGTGCGATGCCAGCGACTATGCAGTTGGTGCTGTATTGGGTCAAAGAGTGGGAAGGGCAGCTCATGTTATCTACTATGCATCTCGAGCCTTGAACGGAGCTCAATTGAACTATTCAACCACCGAAAAGGAGCTTTTAGCAGTTGTTTTTGCCTTAGAGAAATTTCGGTCTTATTTACTTGGTGCTAAAGTTATTATTTTTTCTGATCATGCAGCTTTACGGTATCTGTTGACCAAGAAAGAGGCAAAACCACGATTAATACGGTGGATATTGTTGTTACAAGAGTTCAACCTGGAGATCCGAGATAAGAAAGGGACGGAGAATCTGGTAGCAGATCACTTGAGTCGAGTACAAGTCGTCGAAGATGACCTCCCACTGAGAGAAGCATTTTCCGATGAACATTTATTTTCTATTAATTCATCTTTGCCTTGGTATGCGGATATTGTTAATTTTCTAGTCACTGACAAGTTTCCTACAGGATGGCCTAAGGCGAAGAGAGACAAGTTGAGAAGCGATGCGAAGTCTTACATTTGGGATGATCCTTACCTCTGGAAGCGGGGTGCCGATCAAATCATCCGTAGATGTGTAAGTGAAGCTGAATTTCAATCTATTCTAGCCTATTGTCACTCTTTTGCATGTGGAGGTCACTTTGGACCGAAGAGAACGGCTCGTAAGGTGCTAGAGAGTGGATTCTATTGGCCAACCCTATTCAAGGACGCCTACTTATTTTGTAAGTCCTGTGATAAGTGTCAGCGAGTAGGTAATATTTCTCGTAGGGATCAAATGACTCAGACCCCAATGATTTTTGTTAAAATTTTTTACGTTTGGGGTATTGACTTTATGGGTCCTTTTCCTTCGTCCTTTGGTTTTTTGTATATATTGCTTGCTGTAGATTATGTTTCGAAGTGGGTAGAAGCAAAGGCCACCCGCACTAATGATTCCAAAGTGGTTGTAGAATTCATTAAGTCTAATATTTTTGTCCGTTTTGGGATGCCGAGAGCAATTGTAAGTGATCGGGGTACTCATTTCTGTAACAAGACGATTGCTGCAGTTTTTAGGAGATATTGTGTCTTGCACAAAGTCTATTCATCCTACCATCCTCAGACAAATAGTCAGGCGGAAGTATTCGAATCGAGAGATCAAATCAATTCTAGAAAAGATGGTCCGACCCGATAGGAAGGATTGGAGTATGAGACTAGAGGATGCACTATGGGCATATAGGACGGCATACAAGACATCTATTGGCATGTCCCCTTATCGATTAGTATTTGGAAAGCCATGTCATCTCCCGGTTGAGTTTGTGCATAGAGCATTTTGGGCGGTCAAACAATGCAATATGGATATCGAGGAAGGCGGAATTCAAAGAAAGTTACAATTACAAGAATTGGAGGAGATTCAAAATGAAGCATACGAGAATGCGGTAATTTATAAAGAGAAGAATAAGGTATTTCATGACCAACAGATATCAAGGAAGACATTCGTCAGTGGGCAAAAAGTTCTATTATACCACTCCAAATTGAAGTTATTTCCAGGTAAATTACGTTCTCGTTGGATCGGTCCTTTTGTTGTGACTAATGTTTTTCATTATGGTGCAGTGAAGATCCAGAGTTTGAAAACAAAGAAGAAATTTGTGGTGAATGGTCACCGTCTCAAGCCGTATTATGAAGGATTTCCAGTGAACGGACCGGGACCGTCTTGTATTCCCCCTCTTTCATCTTGTGCCCGTTCCTCCACTGCTAGCGGTGACCCCGGCCCTTCGACCTCTGCTCCACCTCCTCCAACCCCAAGGACTGATGACTGGCACCAACTCCAGATGCGAGTTCAGAAACTGGAGTCTCAGGTAACCAATATTGATGCGAATGTGCATAGCATGGCGTAGAATTTGACGGCGTTTATGCACCATGTGGGTGTTGAACCTCAACTTGCACCTAGCCCGCTGCTGTTTTGACGACTTAAGGGGAGTTTCGTTGCCCTTCTTCTTATTTTTACTGTTTAATTGTCACATTGAGGGCAATGTGTGCTTTAAGTGTGGGGGGAGATTTGGATTTGACTGGTATTTCTTTAATTTGCTGCTTATCTTACTGTTGACTTGATGAATAAATGTGGCATCTCACTCGTCTATTGCTGGTTATGATTTATTCTATGAATTTAGTTTAAGTGGCAAGTAAAAGCATGTTATCTTGGTGAATATCATGAGTTTAATGACTTGGTGTAAATTGTGGTTAACTTGTTTAGGCAATATAAATATTTTATTAGCAATTGTTGTGTGGATTGGGCAATTGTTGATCTTAGTTCTCCATATTAGGAGATGACGTGGGCCATGATCTTTAATTATCTGGTATTCTGGTGCTTTAATTGTGATTAATAAATGACTCTACTCCGCTAGTGCCGTCACCCAGTAACCGGGAGTCTTCACCACAAGTGTCGACTTTCGCTTCAAAAAGTGGCGATATCTATGATTAGTTAGTCCTGAAGCTGTGAAAAGTTGAGTAACTAGGCTCTTTCATCTAAAAATGTCAGAGTTCACGTCAAAAGACTTGAATAGCTTGGGACTGAGCATTTATCGAAAAATAAATAAATAAAAATAAGAGATTTCCCAAAAAAAAAAAAAGTGTAAGCTTATGATCATGTTGGCCTGCCAATCCTTGTTCTTCAATGTTGAGATTTTGGTTGTCAATTGACCCAATTGCTAACTTTTGCTAGCTTAATATTTTGATTTCCTATATGAGTTAGCCATGAATTGGACGAGTTTATGATTTCAGGAGCTAACCGAGAGAAATATGTCTTGACACTTAGCTACTAAAACTTGATTTTGGGATAAACGCAGCTTGGCAATAAATGAAATGAGAGTTAGCCATTGTTGAATTTAGTTATTCTCATGCTTGAGGACAAGCATGATTTAAGTGTGGGGGGAATTGATAGGGTATTAATTGTTAGTAATTTTATTGTTAATTCTCCTCTTTATCCTTGCCAAATATTGTTTTAATTGTTAACATATATTTATATTTGACATTTGGATATAATTTCAAAAAGTGGAGCAGAAAAGTGCTAAAAAAGGGAACCTTCTTGAGAAGATTTCTCCACACGTGAAAGCTTCTAAAAGCTTTACACAATTGGTCCAGTGAAGACCAACGTCCATTCCTTTGCTGATGAAGAAGAATGGGAATGGCAAACATCTCAATTAGGCGAGGACCACGTAGAAAGTTTGTTCTTATTGTGGGAGATATACTCATTAGCCAAGGTGTTGGCTTTGATGATTGAGCTTTTCCAATTTGCTTCCTACGTCACTAGTTCTCTTAGGAAACTAGTGCTAAATAAAAAAAGCTATGAGAGAAGGCAGAAGCGATCAGACTAGTTTTTAGTTTTCTCTCCAAAGAAGCTCCGTAGGTAGGAGAATAGGTAGTCTTTTATGTAAGAAGGAACTTGTTCCTTCTTTTGTTGAGTGGTATGTAATTTTTCTTCAAAGAGTCTACGGAGATTCAAAGTTTTATTCTAAATTATTAGCGAGTGTTTATGTCTTTGAATTCAATTAAATTGCGTGGAGATTTTCTTATAAGGCATGGCTAATTTTCTCTTCTAGTCAAGGATCAACGTGAAGACGCAGTCCCAAATATCTGTAAGATCTAATTAATTTTACGTGTTCCTTAATTTGTTAATATTTACATGTTTTATATTTTAATTTTCATGGGATTATTTTGTTAATTGGATATCAAGGGCCCGATGTGCAATTTGACTTTTTAATCTCCTGTCAAATTAATCAATTAAATCCGTAATTGTTTAATTGGTTAATATTAGTGGCAAATAGTATTTTTACATACTACGAAAATATTCAATCTGATTTAAATAACCCTCGTAGCGTGTTATTAATTTGGGTTAGGCTTTTCTAGTTTTTAAAACAATTAGGAAATTAATTCCTACGGTCGTACCTAGGAATATTTCCTGGTTAGGGGTAATCAACGGTCGTACCTTGGTTATCAATAAATTAAAGAAAAGCTGATCGTTAGAGTTTATCGGCGATTATAACTAACCTGTTAATAAAATTAAGTGAACCTTCTTTGCATCAATGATCGGATGAATGGACTGTGTCTGCGTAGTTGTATTCTTGGTTAAAATTTATTTATTATTTATTAGATTGCTATTTACATTTGTATTAATTAATTAATTATTTATTTTTGGTTAAATTGTTTAATTATTTTTAGTTAAATTTTTTAATTATTTATTTTTAGTTTTATTCTGATAAAAATCCCCCGTGTCTCGAATTTAAAAAGAATCGAATTTTTTCCAGTCCCTGTGGATTCGACCCTGCTCACTACTATACACAGAAAATTTATTTTTCTCGAGCAGGTATTTATTATTGCACAGGCTCGACACCTGTCACTTGTACAACTATGAAACTTCTGTTTGCATACAGTAATTATTGTACAAGAGAAAAATGTTGGACAGATGTAACTTTCAATATCAATTTCTTTGGTGCAAGACTTTAAGTGGATCAGAGTTGAGACAATATGGCTACAGTCTAGAGAAGACCAAGTAATTTCTGTCTTAATCTAGACAACTTCATGCTAATGCAATTTATGCTCTCACGTCTTAATCTTGACAACTTCATTCTAATGCAATTTATGCTCTCACGACTTAATCTAGACAACCTCATTCCATCTTAATCTAGGCAACTTCATTCCAATGCAATTTATGCTCTCACGTCTTCTCTCAAGACCATATAACATTCTTGCCAAAATTTTCTGTAAATGCTCTTTTCATAACAAGTGCTCTTTTTATATTTTGTGTGCTTTATTTTATTAGTAGATGATGTTGCATAAATATCTTGCAGAACATTTGACACCATCCTGATATATTTTGAGCTTGTTTATTTTGACACCGTCCATTGTACATAGCTTTTCAAATTCTGAAAAAGTGTGTGGTTACAGCTTTGACTAGGAAACCTTGATTTGGACAATTGTGATGGTCTCCTAATAGAATTATAAATTGTTGAACCTTCTTAGTATTTAATCAGCATTCCGGGCGCCCAAAACCGAGAAACCCCTACGTCAAAATCCACAATCTTACAAAAGCATCATGCTAGAAACCACAAAGGATCAATAACAAAATATTAACTTACATGCTCGTTGGTACCTTGACTATGAGGGCTGCTCAAGTTTTAAAAATATAATTAGTAAATACTCATATTATACTCATATAATTTAAAAAGTCACTCTCTTGCGGATAGTACTATGTATTAATATTCTACTCTGCTATAATCTTATTTGTAGTAGTCCCTTTTTTTTTTTTTTTTTTTTGCCTGACCTTAAGGTCGGTATACAATATTCTATAAGCAGCAAAAGGTTGAATAGTGCGGAACAAAAGAGTCAAATAGTGCGGAATTAGTCAATTTGAGGACTATGTTGCTTTCTTGCATTGATAGGTGCAGGTGGCTCACTATGAAGTATTTGCAACTTTAACTCGTGCATTGAAAAAATTGAATTCATTTTTTATAATTTCACCCAAAAAAATCACCATTTTTATTTCGTAGATTTCTGCCAAATGTTTAATGCTCTTTGTACCACTATTTTGTACTTATTTTTTTATTTTTTAAAATGAATTTACATATATGTGTTTCAAAAATGGTCCTCCACTCACGCTTTTAATTGAAATGGGAAATGGCCTCAACTTTTATTTGCTTAGGGTCGTAGGTAAGACTTATGCTTTAATTTTCGATCATCTATTATTTTACACTTTCCATATGTTCACTATAAATGCCGTCCTTCTTCTATTAAAAACTGGACATTACTTGGTTTAAAATACAAGTTTCAAAAAGCACTGAGGATCTAGCATTTGTCGATATGGCTAACAACGCTTTGTTTTTTTTTTTTAATTGAAATTTTGCAATTTGAATATTTGTATTAGGGGGGAGGGATGGATTGGGTGGTATGGGGGGAGGGAGTGTAAGCAAGAGGTCTCGGGTTCGAGTTCTTCTGTTTACACTAAAAAAAATAAAAATAAAATAAAAGAATATTTGTATTACACCATCCAAGCAAAAAAAAAAAAAAAAAACTAGTATTACATTTCTTTGGATCAATCACACGGTTTTAATTCTCATTTACTCCCCTTGTTGCCCAATTGGATCGATTCGCTCGTTAATTTTTTTCAATATTTTGCAATACAAAAATCGACCTAAGTAAAATCCTACTTCGTCATTTAGATGCAAATATTGCACGCAATTTATGCTCTCAATAGAAGCAATAATTTGGGGAGAAACGTGCAATAACACATAATTTCCTTGTTGATAAAATAAAGATGCTCCAATTGTCTATATTTTCTGCCCAAATTGACAATTTATTGATCTAAGATTAAAGAAAGTACTCATTTCCTTGTAATATGTGCATCTTACATGACGCAACCAAATTTAATCTGGGAATTGCATTACATTCGTAAGATAGAAAACAGAGGATGTGGATTAATTCAGTTAGACAATTACGAGTGAAAACAATGTACATTCTTTTCGAGTAGGTAATATATAATTTACCCCTTTTTTTTTATCGATTAATGACAATTTCGAGAGTTGCTTATACAAGTGGGTTTAAATGTGTGCCAAATGTTCCAGGTTAGATTTTCAATGTAGTCAGAGATTATGTAAAGTGCACCTAGACATGCTTGTGACTGGGGCGTTATTCAGGAGAACCGGGTTGAATTCTAAAATGCGACTGCAGAAACTTGCAATCACTTTTTTTTTTTTTTTTTTCCTGTTATCCTTTTGTCCTATAAAATTTACAAGATTTTGAGAGAAAATGGATGATTAGATACAAAAAATTAATAATTGCCAATAACTGTCTCTAACTTCCCATTTTCCCTCAAATTTTTTCTTAAAAACCAAACATATATTGGAAAACGATTTTCATATATATTTTTTATTTCACTTTCCCACACAACTTTTCATCTATTCAAACAAAGCCTAATATTTTAGCTTATAAGTGCATCTGAGTTGAGATAATATTTTATCATTCCTTGGCCAAATTTTTCTATAGAAGTTCTTTTGACATGTCCTTTATTTTATTATTACATGATGTTGCATAAATAGCTTGGAAATCATTTGATACTTGTATTTTGAGCTTGTTTAACTTGTACTCTCTTGTGGTATACTTCTAGAGGAATCTCCATTTTATACTCCACCAGTCATTGTATATGTGGCTTTTCAAAATCTGAAAAAGAGCGAGGAGTTTACAGCTTAGACCAGGAAATCTTGATTTGGACAAATGTATTTGTCTCCTAATTGATATATAGAACTATGTTGGAATATTGAATTATAAATTGTTGAAACTTATTAGCATTTGACACTCCCAAATAGACAAAATCACAACCCTTTTTCTTTTCTTTTTTTTTTTTGGGTTTTTGGCAGAGAAACATGGATGTCCACAAGAAAGAAGAAAAAGTAAGCAACTCCGGACGGTTGAACGTTGAATAGAAAAAATAGAAGTCCAATTCATCTAGACGCATGGGGCTGTCGGAATCTTTTTTTTGTATAATGGTGTTGGAGCAGAAGCCACCAAGCCCAGGGGCGGTACTAGGTGGGAGTGCTGCTTTTGTTTGGGGGTCCATTTTGTAATAAACCAAAATGTGGTGATACTTTTTCAATATCAACAAATCAAGGGAGATAAGCGTCTGTTGATCTTTTAAGTTACAGCGTCTATCACCCAAACTTTACCCAAAATCAAAGCAACAAAAACAAATAAAAACACCACTGTAAAAATCTCTTGTCCAATTTCAATTGATAAACAGCTCCTAGTTGTCTTCTCCATTCTTATCTAGCTCATATATAGCTCCATATTTGACATCATTCATCACTTAAAATTCTTATCTTCATATTTAGCTGGATGGCCATCTTATTTAGCTTCAAAGTTCAAAATATAAACTGATTTCTACCCTGCCACATTTGTTGATGTGTGCAGTACAAAACAAAGAACAAAGCACACTAAAAACGTAGAAAACTCTAAATAAAGAATCACAACAAAACTGGGAGAATTGACAACTCTCGACGTTTGATTATACACCATCCTTAGAGTTTTAATTGCCTAACTACACTTTGTAATTACTAACGAATTAAGACAGTTTACCCATAGGATACAACAAAAGAAAAGGAAACTTATTGCCAAGTTCCTTCTAACAAGAAGAGATCAAATGATGAAAGTTAGTTTAATTCCTTAGAGACTTGTGAATTTTATAGCAAAAAATTGTTTTCTACTTATATTTAAGGTTCAGAATCAATGTCCCCCCAAAATAAAACTACCATGTGAAGTAAAAGGTGTCAAATAAAGGTCTGAACATTGCTTAGAATCTGGCCCCGGATTATGGACTGAATTCAAGGCCAGATTCTAGAGGGAATCCACACAAGGACCCAATCATGATTGCACGGCCGCGTTCGGGATCCGCGCACAGATCCACCTGGACCCGTCTGCGGATTTTTTGCCCAGAAATTCAACGAGCCTTTTTGTTCTATTTCATTTAACAAACTAATTCTACAATATATGATAAACGGTCTCCACCAATCTATCTCACTCTCACCAGACTAGCAAGCAGATACGTATGACATATTCTACTCGATCCCATGCCTAAATTAGTCTCCACATTGTATAAGAAAAAGACAAACATTAAAAGGCTTCAAATAAGTGTTAACTTATTGACCATGGGAATGTCACATGCTGCGTCTGTAACCTTTAAAGATAAAGCTAAAAGTTTTTACAATAACAAGGACACCATATTCTTTTAGCGTGGATTCACGAAGGATCATAAAACCACTAATCACTTAAAGATTCAATAGGTTTCTGTATTTCCATTTTTTCATAATTTTCCTTTAAATTTGATTGATCCTGATGAAGTGAAAAAAGAACGGATCAATATGATATAACATCTCTGTTCATCACGTATATGTATGTATATATACATTTACACACACATGTATATCTATACGTGTATTTATGAACACACATTCTCCACACTGGCACAGATACAATCAAAGTTAATCCTCGTTGAAACTTTGGAACTAAGGGCACGAACAGTTATCAGTAATTATATTAGGATTCAATTAATCTCCTAATCTTGTTTGTACTTGTCCATTTTTTCTAAGCTTAAGGCTGGTAAAGAATTTGCTAAGAAGCAGCAAAAAGTTGAATGTGCAGAATTAAATAGCCGAATTAATAATTTTGACAACTATAAAATATTTGCAACCTTTTCTTCCAAAGACTACAAAAAAATTAAACCAAATTTAATACGTTGTTGCCAAATTTTACAGCTCTTATTACCACTTTTTGTTTTTACTTACAAATTTATAAGGATGTTTAAAATTGGTCATTGACTCACACTTTTAACCCAAATGAAAAATGACCTCATGCTATATTCTTTTAGGACCATGAGTGTGATTTAATCCTTTAATATCTATAATCTATTATTTTGCAGTTTCCACATGTTCATTCGAAAAGCCGGCCTTCTTATATTAAAAGCGGGTGTGAACTGACTTGGATTAAAGTACAAAGTCTTTAATAGGTAAAATCCGCTGTTGAGATTCTTACACCTTCAACAACAGAGGTAAAATGGCATCACCATGCTTGGTTCAGAAAATATTTGGTTTATTTGGTTGGGGAGTAGTGACTGATAAAAGATGTGTGTTGTATTGTACTGGAAGTGAGTCTTGCAACCACTTATTCTTTAATTGTGAGTATTCGGCATTTATTTGATCCCGTATCCAACAATGTTGTTTGCAGTATAAAGAAGTCTATGATTGGAGGACTGATATTGATTGGTAGAGTCATCATTTAAAGGCTGATTGTTTTGCTAATACAAAATAGAGATTGGCTTTAGGGGCAGCTGTGTATGGCATTTGGCGAGAAGGGAATTGCAGAATATTTCAGCATCAAGCTGTTGAGGCAGAAGTGATTGTCAAGAGAGTGATCAAGAAGGTTTGGAGTTATGTAGCCAGTTGGCGAAATGTTCCAAATACGAAAGAAAACTGGTTACTGAGTTTGAGTTGGAACTTTCCTCAATGTATTTGTTGCGCCCCATTTTTTTCAAAAAATAAAGTGACGAGTTATAAAAATGAATTTTTGATTAATTTTGAGTGAAAATGAATTTTTGATTTTTAGTGAATAAAGGAAAAAAAAAGGGCCTAAAATGAAACTTAAAAGTTCAACGATTTGGTCCCAAAATAATAGTTTAAAAAGGGTTTTAATAAAAATAAAAGTCACCACTTGGTATTGAATTAAGGTGTATCAAGTGTATTTTTCTGAGAAATGGGAATTTTAGAAGTAACTTGATGTAATGTGCGTCAGGTACTTGCAAGCAGTTTTCTATCCAATAAAGATCAATTTTACGTTAAAAAAGAGGTCTTTAATGGGACCGAGGATCTAGCATTTGCCTATATGACTAACAAGTAACAACGCCAGGCGTTTTCTTCATTGAAATTTTGCAATTTGAAAGAAGTAAATTTCATTGGGTTAATTGATAAAAATTAAAAAAAGGTTAACTATATTTACCTTCCTTGAGATTTGACCAAATATAAATTTGAAACTCAAGCTTAACCCAGATACGAAAAACTAGTTTCCTCAAAAGGCTCTAAGTCACAAGTTTGAAACACATACGCCCCTACGATCTTTTCTATATGGTTCTTAAAATACCCAATAACTTAATCTCCTCCTCTTCCTTATTCTTTCAAACACCAAAATCATAGCTTTTTTTTTTTTTTTAACTCCCCTACCCTTCTATTACCTCCTTAACTCAAACTTTGTAGCCATGATCGAACCCTGATTTGGTAGGTGGGAGTACTCCCTGACCACTAGCAATGACCACTTGTCCCATGGCTCGTGGTCACCAAAACCATAGCTTCAAAATTCCAAAATAGCAAGACTACTGCCCGTGGCTAACATCCGGCAAGTGACTGTCAAGCACATTTTCGCTTGTTAGTCTTCAACAATGTCTATGGATAAGATTTTATTCACGTAAAACATGTTTTTAACCTCAAAACTTACGAAAAATTTGTCACAAAGTCATAAATTTAGACCACTAACTGGCGGGTTCACAATTATCGCAACAAAATAATATAATATCCCTTGAAAAGCACTTAATCAGACATCAAACAGAAACGTACTTAACAACGGTCAAGACAGATTCCAATATCATACTCAACCACAAAAAAGAAGGGGGAAAAAAACCAATAGAGTCGGTTCACATGGTCCAAGATTCAAATCAATGAGTAGCATTTGCGTCCTTTTGAAGCTCCCAAAACAGTAGCAAATTTTGTTTAATTTGTATGCATACAAGAATAGAGAAACGTCAAGTGTATCCATTTGTTCATGTGTCTTTTGTATTCGAAGGCAGAGACATGGCACACATTATTGTGATCTAGAAGAAGGCAAGCAATGGGAGAGTGAAGGGATTGATATGGCAATTCAGAAGCAGCTTTGGAAGTTGAGGCCGATGAGTGACGTGTAGGAAGAGGGAATTGATCTCTTCTGGACCTTTTGGTAACCGGCAACGTTTTCTTCTGCTCAATTTCCTTTTTTTTTTCCCCTTGTTGGAATTTTGTTTACGGGTTGAGTTTCATTTTGCACCTTTCAATTATACCCGAACATGGGATCCCATGAATCTTATCATATCATAATCAACTGATCTAGAAAAGTTTGGCAAAATTAGGATGGTAGTTTGAATACTTTGGATACAACAACTTCCTTGAATTTTAAATACAATAGTTTTTTTTTTTGAATGTTCTAATATATCTTATTAACTTTGGATACAATAGTTTGTTTGAATGAATATTCATTACATGAATGAATATGAAAGAGAAACACATCTGTGCTAATGCACAAGCTGAAATGCTTGTTAAAATTGAGCTTAAATCCAGCCAAAGCTGAATCTGTTAACCTTTGACTTGATGTCTGACATCACCACGACTACACACAATTTTTGAGCTGTTCATGCATCGAGTTGCAGATGTAAAATATTTCTAAGATTTATCATATACCAATTAAACAAAGTTAATTCTAGCCGACATGATGTTTATGATGACTATGATGTACAGCTTTAAAAACTACTCGAATTAACTCTAGAATATTAACCAGAAACTTAATTATGATTATCTGTAATTTTCAACCTTTATTCATGAAACATCATCCGCTGCTTAAACTGCAATTGTCGTCAACCTCAGCGTGATTTTCTCAATTATATTTTCTCCATCTGTCCAACATCAAAAGATATAGATGAACGCAGAAGGCTGAAAACTAATGCGCAGAAGGCAGTATATAGTATTGATCTTTCTTTTTCTTGGCACATGATCTAAGGATAGAGAAAGCGATGTATTTTATCGATTTGTAAATTTATGTCTATGAATAAGTAAATTCAACTTCAACATCACAGAGTCAAGAGTTATTTTTTCTTTATTAATCAATTAATGAATTTTCAAATCTCTTCCAAGATATAGCTTTAAAAATATTTTTTTGATTACGAATTCCCCTTGTTTTATTAACTTGATGATTTCATAGGTACATTCACCTAACAGTAAGAAGTAATGAAGTGCTGGACCTTCTTAAAAATTGCAAACCCTAACGAGTTATGAAATTGTATTGGCATGTCAACCAAGTTTAATTAACCATGATTAGATTAGATTTACACAAATATATATATATCAAAGGTTCTCATTATCTACCTTTTGTAAGCAATTTGCATGAAGTTCTACTCCTGGTGAACTATGCAAGCCTTGTAGTAAAGCATCGTAAAAAAAAAATTTTTTTTAAGCAATGTATCATATAAATATTTATTTGTCTTAAAGCATAAATTGGTTGCATTCTAGTCCCTTTATTCTCCCAAACGTTCTCCTTTTTGTTGATCCTTTACCCAAAAAATCTAATAAAAGAACTTATAAGTGATAAATCTTCAATAACAATTTAATAAGAAAAGCGCGAAATGTAGAAAGTAAAATTCATGGTTTAATTTTGCATTAACAAAAGTTTGACAGTTAGAAGACTCAAGACTTCTAAATATCAATCTCGTCACCAACCTTGATTAATTCAAGTTCACATCAGCTTGGGCATTTAAAAAAATAATCGGTCGTGGCTTAGGCTTCGCAAAAATTTGTTCAAGATGATGCATTTGATTTTGTAGAGATGCATAAAAGAGATGAATTGATGATAGTGCTCACAGTTTCACATCATGCTCGAATATGTCAACGGAACTTTGTACAACAGCCCTTCCAGTACATCAAAAGTTTGCATTTGAATCACAATTTTTCTGTGTTGAGTTTAGTTGATTGCTATTAATATTAATCAAGTAATCATCAGGTGAGGTTTATGGTTAGACTCTTCAACCCCATGCCTAAGATAAAATGAATATGAGGAGGGAAGAGAAAAAAAGAAAATGACTCTCAAATCCCAACTTGGTTTCTGGATGAAGTTCATTATTGGACTCTCAAATCCCAACTTGGTCTTTGGAGCAAGTGCACAAGTCATACATGAGTATAGCAATATTCGAGTGTTAATCCCACAGAGAAAGATGATTATCTACAGACGCTATTCAAATTCTTTTATTAGTTAGACCAATATAAATAACAAAAAAGTAAAACTACAGTAGGAGCATAAATGAATAAAAAATACAAACACAAGAAAAATTCCTAGGTTCAGTTTTCTCTCTTAGATTAATGATTTGATTATTGAAATTTATCACCTTGACTAAGCATGGCATGATTTTCCAATGTATATGAAACCTACTCTTACAATGAATCAATTATATCCATAACTAATTCATATCTACTCTCATGGTTATGAAATTAGTTATAAACTCATTAGTTCCTATGAAATTACATGAATAAAAACTCACAAAAATGCTCCTCCACTCTCATAGGTGAACTCTCTAGATTTAGCAATTTTTTGACTTAGTATCAAATCTCAGTTCTCATTGATGATCTAACACCTTTAGATACTTATAACTAATGGCTAGTTAATCAAAATTTTACAAATGAAAGTGCTAAATATTTGCTCAAATGATAAACACAATAACCAAGTTCATTTCATCCAATAAAGAAGAGATTAAACTTACTTATGCATGGAACTTTAGAATAACATGGTAAAAATTATAGAAAAGACCAAACTTATATTATAACTAAACCATAAAATCAAATACAAGAAAGAAAGTAGAAGGAAAGAAGTCACCCTTTCACATGAGATCCCAAGCTCTCCATCTCTACTCCTAAAATCTTCTTCAAAGTCTAGCTACAGGTAGAAGAATGGATAAAAACTACACAAACCTATTCTACTCCTAAATTAACTACTAGGATCTTGTAGTTTTAGAGCTACATTTTTAGTGATTCTCTTCTTCCCTCCAAGGTCGCAAACCTAAACTCCCAAATGAAGAGAACAAGCCCCTATTTATAGAGAATTCTCTACAAGCTTCTCTTATCTCTTTCTTTGCTTGATAATGTCCTTGGGAAAGTTTGATAAAGAATCTCCAAATGATCCACAAAACTTGCTAAGAATAGAATCAAATGATGAAAATTGCTTGAAAGATGTTGCCTTGAGCTTTGCGTCTTGCTATCAAGTTGTTGTTTCATCCCTAAGTTGAAGTAAAGAATGACGGCTCAAAGTGGACAAATTGTGCGAGTTGTGCAAGTTGCAAGGAAGTTTTTGGACTAAAAACTAGACTAAAAACTAGCCATGCAAAGGGAAACCGTGGCTGATTTGTATCTGTCAGGAACTCCAGTGCATCATTGGAATTAATTGGATCAGATGACAAAGGAAGTAAGAGAAGAAAGTAGTGGATGGAAGGAAATCAGAGACAAAGACTTAGAGAGAATTTAGAGAGAGAAAGAATGAAATTGTTATTGCCAAAATTCTGTTATTCTCACCTATGGGTCCCACTAGTAATAACAAATTCTAAAAATCTTGCCAGTTGGTTATTAACCGACTTAACCCCCCTAATTAAAGCTAATGCTCAAAACCACACTGTTTTGCTCTTGAATTGAAATCTAATCAATCCAACCTCTATTACAATTATTTCCTTTCCTGACAATTCCCTCCTCTTAAGAGCAGACTTGCCCTCAAGTCTGGAATGTAGGAAACTATCGCTCAATGAATTATTTGTCCTCCCAAGATGCTTCTTCATAGTCCAAATGATTCCACTTGATCAAGAATTGAATGATAGGCTTCTCATCTCGCAGAATAACTCTTCTCTTCAAGATTGCTTCTGGCTGCAATGGACACTGATCCTACGTGTCTAACTCTGGTAGCTTAGGTGAATTGTTTTGAATTGGCCCCAATTTCTTCTTTATTAATGACACATGGAACACATGGTGCAATTTTGTGCCTGCTGGTAACTTCAGCTTATATGTTACTGATCCAACCTTCTCCTCTATCTTGAAGGGATCATAATATTTGGCGGATAACTTGAGACATCTTCTAACTGCCACAGTCTATTGTCTATAGTGTTGAAGCTTCAGAAATACCCAATCACCTACAGAGAACTCCTTTTCAGTCCTATGCTGATTAGCATAGTACTTCATTCTCTGTTGAGCCTTAACTAAGTTTTCCCTGATGCAATTTGAGATCATGTTCCTTTATTAGATCATGTTAGAAGTTGCAGGTACTACTGAATCCAAGTACGGACCCAAATGGTAGAGGCACTGGTTTATATCCAAACAAAGCTTCAAAAGGAGTCATATTAATACTGGAATGGTAGGAAGATTTGTACCACCACTCAGCCAGGGCCATCCACTTGCTCCACTGTGAAGGAAATTTTCCTGTCATGCACCGTAGGTAGTTTTCCACACACTGATTGAGCCTTTCACTCTGACCATTAGATTGAGGATGGTAAGAAGAGGAATAATGCAGTTTAATTCCAATTACCTTGAAGAGTTCCCTCTAGAATCCACTAGTGAAGACCCTATCTCTATCAGTGATAACGGACTCTGGTAACCCATGTATCTTGTATATGCTATCCAAGAAGGCTTGAGCTGCCACTTTTGCTATGAAGGGATGAGTAAGCATAATGAAGTGGCCGAACTTGGTGAATCTGTCAATCACTACCAATATGGTATCATACCCTTGTGATTTTGGCAGTTTCTCAATGAAGTCCATAGAAATATGGGACCAAGCTTGTTTAGGAATTGAAATTGGCTGCAACAATCTAGGATAAGGAACATTTTCAGACTTGTTCCTCTGACATATATCACAGTTCTGAACAAAGGATACCATCTCCTATTTCATTCATGGCCAATAAAAACAAGGCTTTAATTTTCTGCATACAATTCCTTTGTCTAGAATGACCATCTATTGCTGAAGCATGAAGGACTTGAATAATCTGATTCCTAGCGTTATTAGGAGTTCCTACATAAATTTTACCTTGGTGTTTCAGTACTCTATCTACCAAAGCATAGTCAGTGTGAGAGTTAGGATCCAGTAACAACTGAGCCATTATGTCTTTACAATGTGCATCAATCTCATAACTTTTGTGCAATTCTTCAATCCATTCAGGTCTAACTGTAGTAATGGCTAAGCAGGAGTTAAGTGGAGGTTTGGAGGTAGTTTCATGTCTCCTTGATAAAGCATCTACCACCTGATTCTCAGTTCCCTTCTTGTACTGTATTTCATAGTCCAATCCCATCAGTTTAGTCATCCATTTATGCTGAAGAGCATTGTTCAATTTCTAATCCAGTAGATACTTTAATGACTAGTGGCCAGTTCTGATGATAAAGTGATTACCAACCAGATAGTGTCTCCATTTTGTGACTGCCATTAAAAAAGCTAGAAGTTCCTTCTCATAAACTGATAGACCCAAGTTCTTCATTGATAGTGGCTTGCCCAGAAAGGCAGTAAGGTGCCCCCCTTGCATTAAGACTGCACCAATGCCTTCCTAACTGGCATCTATTTCCACTACAAAGGCCTTCTTAAAATCTGGTAACTTGAGAACTGGGGCTGAGCACATTAGTTTTTTTGGATGGTCAAAAGAAGCTTGTGCCTGTATGTTCCATTTGAAGTTATCCTTCCTGAGTGGCTCAGTAAGGGGCTTACACACAAGTCCATAATGCTTTATAAACCTTCTGTAATAACCTGTAAGTCCCAAAATCCCCTTAACTCTTTAAAAGACTGTGGTATTAGCCATTGTAAAATATTGTTGACCTTGGAGTCATCCATGCTAACCCCTTTATTAGTGATAATATGTCCTAGATAATCTATCTTATTCTGAGCAAATGCACACTTAGACTTTTTCACATATAGCTGATTGTCCCTCAAAATACCCAATACAGTCCTCAGATGCTGAACATGATCTTCTAATGTGGAACTGTACACTAGTATATCATAAAAAAAAACTAGGACAAACTTTCTCAAGTAAGGCTAGAACACCAGATTCATCAATGATTGGAATGTAGCAGGAGCATTTGTAAGCCCAAAAGGCATGACTAGGAACTCAAAATGACCACAATGAGTTTGAAAGGCTATCTTGAAGGTGTCCTGTGGTTTAACTCTAATTTGGAGATACCCCGCAGTCAGATCCAATTTGGTTTTGACACAGAACCTGCTAGTTCATCCAACAGCTCATCCATATTAGGTATTGGAAACATGTCCTTGACAGTGATCTCATTTAGCTTCCTGTAGTCCACGCAAAACCTCCAGGTCCTTTCTTTCTTTTTGACTAGCAATACAAGAGAAGCAACGGTTTTGTTGTTGTATTTAACGATGCCTTTCTGTAGCATATTAGCAACCTGATTCTCTATTTCCTCCTTATGGCAATGAGAGTACTTGTAACGTTTCAATTTGAAGGGTTGAGCATCTGGTTTAAGGGGTATCTCATGGTCTACACTTCTGCTTGGAGGTAATGAGTTTGGAGCCTAAAATACATCTTCATACTCCTGCAGTAGTTTTTCCACTTCATGTGGTGTAGGCTCAAGCCTTTCTTCTTCCTCGGGTTGTGAGTTCATTGCCATACACATCTGTCTCTTGTACTCGATGAATGTCCTTAAATCCTTGCCTCTGATTAGGTCCATATCACAATTGTCTGCTTGCCCGTGTAGATGAATCTCATCTTCTTCTTCATGGTGCAATGATATCCTGAGTTGTTGAAAGTCAAATGTGATGGGGCTGAAATGTGTCATCCAGTCCACTCTCACAATTATATCCCAACCTCCAAGTTCCATTGAGGTTGAACCTAAAATTATGTTGGTTAATCTTCCAGTGTACATCAGGGCAAACAGCATTGCTGATAACACAGGTTCCATTTCCCATGATAATAGAGAAGGGCTGGTCAACCCACTGGTATTTTATGTCCATTCCAATGAGCAACTCACTACTGATGTAGCTATCTGAGCTCCTAGTATCTACCAATATTAGCACTTCTTCCCCATCCAAAATACCTGTGAGTGTGATTGTTTTTCTTTTCAAGGCATCAGATAAGGCATGCAAGGACATTTCCATAGTTTGCCCAGGATTTCCAGTTTGTTCATCCTATTCTTCTAAAGCATCTTCAAATGCAGAGTCATCCTCCTCTTCCAATAACATGCAATTCGAATAACCAACCTTGAATTGGTGGCCTACTCTATATTTTTCCCCACACTTGAAATACAGTCCATTACTCCTCCTATACTGCATCTCCTATGCAGAAAGCTTCTTAGGATCTCTTGCATCCTCTGGTGAATATCTGAACTTAGGATGTTTAGGACTGATGTTGATAAGGATCTTATATGAGCTAGTGCTAGTAGCTGTAGTGTTGTTCCTTGTCATACCAAACCTGTTTTTCCCCCAGATGTTTGGTATGTTCTCTAGAGCTCCTATTCTGGATTTCTAAGGAATGCTTTTGCCATTGTGACAACTCAAAAGCTTCAAATAAGGTAGCAGGTTTTAACATTCTAGCCATGGGTTTGATCTCTTCTTTCAGTCCACTTATGAAGCTAAAAATGAAGTAGTTTTCATCCAGATTTTGATTTTTGATCATCATCAGGGGCTTCAATTCTTCAAATTTCTCCGGATAATCATCAACATTACCTACTTGTTGTAGTTTATTAAATTCTTCCACTACATCTCTGCAACTCCTATCATTAAACCTCCTACACAATAGTTCCTCAAATTCTTCCCAACTCAGCTTAGGTTTCTCAATTTTCACTCCTTCAAACCATCTGTCAGCTCTACCTTCCAAATACATTTCAACTACTTCAATTTTTGATCTTCTGGCACTTGATAGTTCAAAAAATACTTGTTACATTTGCGCAACTAATCTCTAGGATTTTCCCCAGTAAACAACTGTAAATCAAACTTAGGAGGATTTGGAATCTGAAACTTATTCCAATCTTTCTTAAAGATTTTCTAAGCTTTTCCTTTTGGTTGTAATCTGTGATGAGCTGGTGGAGTTGGCAAAATTGGTGTCTAATCTATCATCACTCTACCACCTCTTTCTGCTGTCCTCTTTTTTTCAGGAGTCATCTTCAGTGGCAGATTATTGAACTTTTGCTCTAGAATTGTATTGAAACTCTGCTCCATTCCTGTTAGCAGGCTTTCCATCTGTTTTCTATTTTCCTCAAGCTCCAACTTCAGGTCATTCTTAATCTGTTGTTGCTCAGACCGGGACGCATGAAGCGATTCCACCAATTCCTATAGCTTGATTTCCTATTTTTTTACTTGTTCTTCTAAGGTTCTGAATCTAGTGCTTTTTGCCATGATCTATGGTATGAGCTCTAAGGATCTACTGCTCTGATACCAATTTGTCAGGAACTCTAGTGCATTATTGGAATTAATTGGATCAGATGATGAAGAAAGTAAGAGAAAGAAATAGAGGAAGGAGGGAAATCAGAGAGAAAGAGTTAGAGAGAATTTAGAGAGAGAAAGAATGAAATTGTTATTGCCAAAATTCAGTTAGTCTCACCTGTAGGTCCCACTAGTTATAACAAATTCCAACAACCTTGCTGGTTGGTTATTAACCAACTTAACCCCCTAATTAAAGCTAATGCTCAAAACTACACCGTTTTGCTCTTGAGCTGAAATCTAATCAATCCAGCCTCTATTACAATTATTTCCTTTCCTAATAGTATCATGCTTTGTTTTCACAACCCTTCTAGTCGGTACCGACCCAGTAATCGACATTAGTTTTGATGCTAAAAATCTCCACAAAGGATGCCAAATCAGCTTTTATGTATGACATGAAAATTGTAGCGTTTTGACCAATGGCATAAGAACCAAATCATTTAGAGGTCTGAATTTTGAGATATGCCTAAAATACTTAGAATTGATCAGAAAAACATCGCAGCAGACTTTTGACTATAAAAATGTGAGAACTGGATTTTGATGTCTTATAAAAATTATAAAGCATTGTCTTATCTTCAAAACAAATTGAGAATTATCTTAATCTGATCTCTATAGTTCAAATTATAGATAAAACACCGAAATATATTGTCTTCGCTCATTCTTTTCCTCCTTATTTCTATATTCATTTCTTCACCTTTTGATCTTTTTGCATCTCATGTCACTTTAAATCATCAAGAATTATTCCAAGAACTTCTTGGTTGCTCCAATTGATGATCCAATTATTAAAACCTATAAAAACATGAAGTTTTCTCTGCTTAGTACCATAAAAATGCAACTTTCTCATTTATAACATAAAAGTAACTTTTGATAAGAAAACTAATCATTTATCTCCTAAAATAATTAAAAACATAGTAAAATACACATACTTAATCACACAAAAGTATGTAAAATAAACACTTATCAATTGGATCTTTCCGTTGGCCATTACACTGTACTAATTAAGACAATAAGCTAATCAAAATCATGATTTTTGGTTCTGAGTACAATGTATCATTGGTGAACAAACTCTTAAACGAAGACAATGCGGATGATGGACACTAAAGCCTTGTTTGGAAAGCCATTGTCCTCTATAAAATTTTACATTTTTCATAGACATATTTTGTAATCACCTTTTTATCTCATATATATCAAATCGTTACAATATATTTTTCTAAATGACTAGCCAAGCGTCCAGTCATGTAATCTGAATTACTATTTTTTTTTTAATTTTTTGTCTAAAAATTACTATAATTTCAAATTTCAAATTGAGTGATGGATGAGTATTTGCACTCGGAACAACATCTCGCATACAATTAGGCATTTTGTATCTCCTCACAAACTCTCAATTTGTCATACAATGAAGACTATAAATCTGTTGCCAAAATTTACATAAACCACATTTGGTTCACCTAATTTCTCATCAGAAATATGTATAGAAAGCATATTCGTAAAGTAGCATACCATGGATCACGTGTTAACCTTTCATATAGCTAAGAGGCTTGTAAATTCACGGCTAACTGTTGTGTTCTGTCAATGTGTCAAGAAGAAAGGATAAGGAAAGCTTTTTTTTTTTCTTTTCTTTTTTCTGGGGTTTTTTTTGGTTTCGTTGTGTTGGAAGGGGGGAGGAGGGGTTCTTGTTGTGCAATAGCAAGGTTGAACGAAGAATGATAATTGTTGATCAAGAAAGTCATATGAATGAATTTAATTGAAAAAAATTCCACAATTACAGTCTACATAGGGGATATGGACACGACATTTTAGTAATTCACATGCGCACCTACTACACTTGTAATGCATTGGTAATACATTTAGTGGTGATATATGTATCATTTCTCAATTTTATGTATATATATATATATATGACTTGCAAAAGTAAATTAAAGGGCATGAGTTCCTGCTGCCAAAAGCATTTACAACAAGAAAAATAAAAAACACTTGAAGCTGTTGATCCAACAGATAACTTGAGAAACAAAAGGAAAAGGAAGCTTACACCCAAAAAAAATGTAAAGGAAAATTAAAATACTTGGAAAAGCCTAACTTAGTTGTGTTGCAAGGTGGTAAAGGCCGTATGTATAAGAACTAGAATCAAGCATTAATGTGGTAAATCTTCAAATGTCATCAACCTGTTCCCTTAATTTTAAGGGTCCAAATGAAGAACTAATCAAGAATCTATTATGTTGCACACTTCAAAGGTATACATATAAGAACTGGAATCAAGCATATAATGTGGTAAATATAACACTTTAAAGTATATCAGAATCATCATGATTGGAATTTTTTAGATACCTAATAAAATATTACCACCTAAACTTTTTTAAGTATTTCATTATAATACCTCCTCCGTCTCTTTGAAACTGTCATACTTACATTTTGATTCGTCCCAAAATTATGTTACCTTTCCGTATTTGGCATATCATTTTGTATTGCATTTCAATATTTACCCTTCATACAACTAGGAACAACAGATCTTTTGATATTATTGTGGATCCATATTCTCTTTAATACATATTCACCGCACTTGTTTATACTAGAGCGTGCCTTGTACGGAAAATTGGACGAGTGTGGAGTATGTGAGCACACGCTCACTCTTATGGATGTTTCGTAGCAAAAAGTAACATGGTAGGCTCCACATGAGTTTCAAATTAGCAGTCTTTTAAACTATCACATTCTATGTTTTCAGAACCGGACCGGGTATCGACTCGGTCGAGGTCAGGGGTCAGGGGTCAATGGGTTCAACCGGGTTCGATCGGAGTTGAACCGGATGATGTCATAAATAAAAATTATTTAAAAATTAAAATATTATATGTAAAATACCTAATAACATGTTAATATTAATAAAAGTATATTCATTTATATTTGATATTTCAAATATATTTAACAAAAAAAGACAAAGAAATTAGAACAATCAAGTAGCAATTTATATTTTTTAATGAGCATTAACAAGTTTAGAATTAAAATTATGGATTTAATTGAAAAATAATACCAAACTTTAAGACAACATTTATAAAGTATGAAATATTTGAGATATATTAATAATTTTTAATAACCTAAGGGTCAAAACATAATATTAAAAATATTTTGACCTTTCAAAAAAATATAAAAAAAAGGAGAGTGAATTGGTTAAACCTGAAATTGGTGCCAACCTCGGCGGATAAAAAGAGAGTCTGTGAGTTAAATGGAGAAGTCGTGGTTGATATAATATGTGTCAGTGTGTTTTCTTCCATCATTAAGTGAAAGAGATCATGGACCACCGACCTTGGGGCCCATCTTGATGGAACACAAGGAGTGTCTTAATAGTCTATGGCTTCTGACACGATGATTCTGCAAGCTTGTCCTTTACGGACTTCCACTTTTATTCTCTGTTGTGTACCTGGCCCGAAGTTCCCCAACCAAACCAAGCGAAGGGGCTTGCAACTGACCCGGTTCTTTATTTTTCCGGTCAAATCGGGTCAAAATCCGGTCAAACCGGGGTTTTGACCTGGTTTGACCGAGTTTTTAACATTCCGATTTTTAAGGTCAACTTGGACCGGACATTTGGCCGGTTCCCGGTTCGACCGGCAGGCCCGGTCCGAGTTTAAAAACAGAGATCACATTTTCCCACGAATGAATTGAGGTTGAAAATACAAAGCAAACCCAATGTTTTCATGGGTTAATTACATCTACCTCCCCTAAAGTTTGGCCAAACTACAAATCGATCCTTGACATTTGGCTAAATTACAAAATAGATCTTTAAACTCACAAATCTATAACAGTTACCCCTTTGCCATTAGTCAAAAAGACGTTTGACCATTCAGTTGTATGACCTCAAGAAAAAGTATGTAGTGAATGTCCCAAAGTGTCCACCATTAAAAATCTTTCCTTTGTTTTTGCTTTATTTTCTGTCTAAAAAAAATTCAACCATGGTACAAGCAGGCAGGGGCAGTGTAAATGGTTGCCGATGACACATTGTGGCCTGCCTCCAACATTTTTATAACTAAAATCACTAGTATTACGCATCTAAATAGTATTTTGTCTAGAAAGCAATTTTCACCATGAAATTGGCCAAAAATGGTCAAAGAACAACCATCCAGAATGAAAATCGTGGCTGTTCCTAATCCTTATTTAATTGAATAACAACTAAAAATCACAAAATTCAAACCGAAATGATCATGAAAAGAATATGGATATTAGGAAAAAAGCACTATTCTGTTGGACGAATTCCCATTTATCATCTTAAACTCATACCTTAGGAAAAATCTCTAATTAACGAATTTCATGTTGTTCAAAATTTTCACTGAGAACTTGAATTTGAAGGCATTTGAATCTTTCACATTATGGTTTGGTAGAGGAATCAAAGGGAGAGAAGTGATATCAATGAAAAGGACTTGGGTTAGAGGAAATTTGATTTGGATTGTTGACGACGAAAGAGAAGAGGTAACCAAGCAAAGCGAGAAAGGAATATTAATGGATGGAAAAAACCTAATTAGAGAGGACATCTAATCTCGATAGTTCAGGGATGAGATGAGGAAATGTGAGGAAAGAAGAGCAAGAAGAACAGTGATAAAAGGATTCTAACAGATTTGGGTTTTCTTTTTTTTTTTTCTTTTTTCTTTGTTATTACAAAACCAAACTAGAGGGCATTCCTATTTTTACTTTGCTTTTTTTCATTTTTAACACTTTTAATGCAAATGAGGGCATTCCTGACATTTCATTACTATTGTTAGTCAGATTCTAATGTCATTAAGGACAAGGAAGTTATTGTAATTTGGTCAAATTTTGGGGATTGATTTGTAGTTTGGACAAACCTCAAGGGAGGTAAATGTAATTAACCCTTTTTTCAATCTACGTGTACTGTTGATAAAAACACACATCCCCAAAGGTGAGAAACTTTATGGAACAAAGGGATACCAATTTACCTACATTCATACAATCTTCACATTCGCTACTCCTTTTTTAAAATTTTTCTTTTGTTTAAAGTATTCTATCCAATTTTTCCATTTAATTTTTTCCCTTTCCTTTAGTTGTTCAAAAGCAATTTTTCTTAATTGCACAGACCTTTTTTTATTCTTTTTTTAAAATGTAGTTTAACCAGTTTTTCATTTTTCTATAAGCAAAGAACACCATTCTTATAATTGTGTAAATGTGACATGTATCCCAACTATCAATAATTACACAAAAAGAAAAAGTATAGTTGGTGCATTTGTGAGAACCCGAAAATTTTTACATTTTCTAAGCAATATTTTATTTCCTTACCTATATTTTATACTGTCCTTTAAAATATTAAAATTTCTATGTACTTTATAAGTAAGTACAGTTTTAAAATTATTTTCCTAGTATGAGTTAGTGTACGTTAGTTTGAAATGCGTTATAGACGTGGGACCCGCTCGTGTGATATAATTTTGGTGACTAAGTGAGTTTGGTGCTAAGTGTTATTATTTACTAGGTGTTTAGAGATAATTAGAGGTTACCAAATGGCATTAGTGTTGGAGAGACAAAAGGATAAGTGAAAAACCTAAAAGGTGCTAGGTGTCACCTTTCTATTGGACATAGACTTTGACCACTATTTATCACCTTTACTAAATAACCAAAATTGATAAAAAAATTCACTATTTTCTTCATCATCTTGGCCGACTCTCTCAAGGGAAAAAAGAAAGAAAGCCTTCAACATTTTTCTTCCAAACTTGCTCCAATCTTACAATCTAACCAATAGAACTCCAAATTGCTCTATAAAAACGCTTTGTTAAGTAGTATTGAGGAAGTTGGTGGAGTGGTTTGGAAGGATAAGGTGCTAAGTTACTTCTTTTCTTGAGTTTACAAGGTAAGTGACCAAGAGATTCTTCCTTTGTTCATGTTAGTGTTAAATTAGTGACTTGTGATAGTTAAGGTGGTGATTTTATGGAAGATTTTATAATTTTTGGTAGAGATTGATGAATTTTTATTTTTATGCATGATTTTTCTGATTTCATATGTTTAGTGTTAGTTAACTATGGATTAATGGTTTGTTATAGTGTAAAATGGAGTTGGTATATGTTGGAAATGATTGGTAGTGTAAAATTGTTAGTTTGAATGAAAATTCCAGCTTAGGGTTTCAATTGACCCTGTTCTGTCCGGTACTATTCAGATAGGATAAAGGCCGAATCAGCCTTAGGTTAAAACATGAAAGTTGTAGGGAATGATGCTTTATAGTTTCCTGCAAAATTTCAGCTCAACCGGAGCAACATATCCTATGAAAAGATGAAAATACCCTGACTGCCATAGGATTAAAGTCAGTGAACAGTTTTGACAGTGCACCAATCTGATCGTGTCTTTTCACCTTGATACATACTAAACTAGCATTTAGCCAAAACATGAAAGTTGTAGTGTTATGTCTTAACTT